>NC_143039.1:32940000-33130000 GCF_057628025.1 Oncorhynchus mykiss | reverse complement strand
CACAGGACTCCATGTGTTACACTAGTCATAAGGAGACTCTGGTACCTGACATAAACACCACTGTCTCCTTTTCTCTCCCAGGTGTGTCCAGAGCAACATCGTGCTGCTCACCCAGGCCTTCAGGAAGAAGTTTGTTATCCCCGACTTTGTGTCCTTTGCCTCCGAAATCGACGCTCTCTATGAGAATGCCAAAAACCTGGGAGGGGGACAGGTGAGTGAGGGAGAGGCCCCGGGGTCAGTGAGACTGCATGGTGATGGTGGTGATGATCATTTCCTGATTAAATGCCCTTGGGGAATGGTAAGTGTTGATATGTTGCCTTCTTTTTTGTTGCGTAGGTGGCTGACTACATTCCCCAGCTGGCAAGGTTCAGCCCGGACCTCTGGGCCGTGTCCATATGCACTGTGGATGGACAAAGGTACAGCAGCTATAGTCATGTTTCACATGCAGGTAACATGTAGTAGCCTACATTTGTGTTTCTACAGTTAAGATGGAACACTTTCCATTTGGATGTACAGTATAGTGTTCCTGTCAAACTGCTTACAGCAGCATTGTGACAATGGCAAACACTGTAAAGTAGCTAATTAGTTACCCTACATAATGAGACATTCTTTCGTATTGTTTACATTTTCCTTTGCTTATTGCCTTTATCTCCTGGTCGTCTCCCCCCACTCATCCCCTCTCCATCCCTTCTGCTCCCTCTCCATCCCCTTCTCTCTCTCCATCCCTTTTGCTCTCTCTCCATCCCTTCTGCTCTCTCTCCATCCCTTCTCTCTCTCCATCCCTTCTCTTTCTCCATACCCTTCTCTCTCTCCATACCCTTCTCTCTCTCCATACCCTTCTCTCTCCATCCCCTTCTCTCTCTCCATCCCTTCTGCACTCTCTCCATCCCCTTCTGCTCTCTCTCCATCCCTTCTGCTCTCTCTCTATCCCTTCTGCTCTCTCTCCATCCCTTCTGCTCTCTCTCCATCCCTTCTGCTCTCTCTCCATCCCTTCTGCTCTCTCTCCATCCCTTCTGCTCTCTCCATCCCTTCTGCTCTCTCTCCATCCCTTCTGCTCTCTCTCCATCCCTTCTGCTCTCTCCATCCCTTCTGCTCTCTCTCCATCCCCTTCTCTCTCTCCATCCCTTCTGCTCTCTCCATCCCTTCTGCTCTCTCGCCATCCCCTTCTCTCTCTCCATCCCTTCTGCTCTCCATCCCTTCTGCTCTCTCTCCATCCCCTTCTCTCTCTCCATCCCTTCTGCTCTCTCCATCCCTTCTGCTCTCTCGCCATCCCCTTCTCTCTCTCTATCCCTTCTGCTCTCTCCATCCCTTCTGCTCTCTCTCCATCCCTTCTGCTCTCTCTCCATCCCTTCTGCTCTCTCTCCATCCCTTCTGCTCTCTCTCCATCCCTTCTGCTCTCCATCCCTTCTGCTCTCTCTCCATCCCTTCTGCTCTCTCTCCATCCCTTCTGCTCTCTCTCCATCCCCTTCTCTCTCTCCATCCCTTCTGCTCTCTCTCCATCCCCTCTGCTCTCTCTCCATCCCCTTTGCTCTCTCTCCATCCCCTTCTCTCTCTCCATCCCCTTCTCTCTCTCCATCCCTTCTGCTCTCTCTCCATCCCTTCTGCTCTCTCTCCATCCCTTCTGCTCTCTCTCCATCCCCTTCTGCTCTCTCCATCCCCTTCTTTAGACACACAGCGGGTGACACCAAAGTCCCGTTCTGCCTACAGTCGTGTGTAAAGCCTCTGAAGTACGCCATCGCCGTGAACGACCATGGGACAGAGTATGTGCACCGTTTCATCGGCAAAGAGCCCAGCGGTCTGCGCTTCAACAAACTATTCCTTAACGAGGAAGGTGAGAGTCACACGTATAAAGATATAAAATACTAGAGTGGCTGGTGTCGTAAAACCTACAGAGCTCCAGAATGAGATTATGTAATTCTATGGGCGCAGGCAGCACCGGTTTGTCTGGTGCCCCCCTGCTCGCTGTTTGGCTGTTCATTTCACACGCAGAACGCAGAACAGAGGTGTTCGTTACAATGTAGTGCTGCTCAGGTGGTCCTATTTTACTTCAAACCTAGCATACCCTGTAAAAAGATTTTGTCCTTTCATAGAATCATTTATATATTGTATACATACATTGGACAAGGCAGTTGTCCGGGTTGATTGAGAGAAAGTAGTCCCTCTGGGTGGGTTGTCATGTGATTCAATGCAAGGTGATCCAGCCTGTGGTGCAGTCTGTTGCCATTGTACTGTTATGTAATCTTAATGAGAGGTGTTGGTGCAGCCGGATAGAATCAGTACAGAATCAGTACAATGTCCACACGCTCTACTCCATCTGCAATAGTCTACATAGACCTGGAGAATAACACCAACCTCATGTATCATATTTTTGATAAGATCCTAGTTTAAAGCTGGAATCCGTACTCTGTGAAACGGCCACGTCTGCTTGCGATATTACAACAACAAAGAAGTTACTTCAAACAACGAACACCGTTTCATTCCCTCTGTCATCGTATGCAATGTGATCGGTTTTTTTGCCACTCGGTTTCATCAACGAAACGAAAGCAATGACAAGTGTCAATGTTTCACTTCCTGTGGATTTCGGCTTCACATATGAAGCGCATGCAGAAGCTATATGGATATATGTCAAGCTCTCTCAAATCAAGCCTTGTCTGTTTCAAATCAAATCGAGGCAATGTAACTCATTGCTCTGATTGCTGTGTTGGTTGGCAAATGATGCTATCTGAGCCCTGTAGATTGTGACTCGGGTTTAGTACAGGGTTTCAGTAAATCCCAGGTCGGTTTTCGGTTTTGATGCACTCTCTCCCATTGGTCATGTTATCTAATCCGTTTATACAAACTGCTAGCAGTGGTAGGAATGTTGTTTCTTCCTGTTTTTTTTTGTGTGATTGCATAAGAAGATTGAAAGGGTTTAGGGGAAGGAAAGGGGAAGTGGCATAACACAAGAGACCTACAGTACAGCTAGTACTGGGCTGTGAGTTCATGGCTGTGTTCCTCAATATCACTAGTAATGGTCTTTAGACTACAAAAGGCAGCCGTGGTCCCATCAGCATTCATTCATTATCCATCTGATTTGTTATTCTGCTCCTTTCCTCACTTCAAGTTCAAAGTTAAATCAAAGTTGCATGATCTTTGGGCATATTTGCCTCTCACATTGAATGTGTGGAGTAGTGTGTGGTGATTGTGAAGAAAATGTAACCATGCTGTGTATTGAACGTATACTCTGTCCACTGCATTTGTAAACGTGTTGTAACGTAACATACACTGATTTCCACAGATAAACCACATAACCCTATGGTTAACGCCGGCGCTATCGTGTGCACGTCCCTCCTAAAGGTAAACAACGTTTGAAGTTCAGATAATAATGTATGTTTTTTTTGGAGGGGGAAACATTGGTTTCAAAAAGAAACGCTGACCCATGCCTTTGTTCAGTACTGTGGGTAGTTGTACCAATACTAGGCTACATAATACATGAGGTCAATTCTGTACCTGTATCTCATTTTGTTACCTCTGGAGTGACAAAGTTGCATTGAATTACATTTGAAATACATGAAATAACAGGGGGGGGGGGGGGGACTGCATTGCTTTAGCCAGATTACCAGCTTGCACTGTATTGTATATGGAGAGATTAAGACTATAGATCATCCTGCTGAAAGGGGATTTGTTTGGTGAAAGCATCAGTGAGCTGCCTGCCTCTCAGTTATGCACACAGACAGCACTAGCGTGTCAGGCAACGGGCCTCAGATTGGTCTAACCAGCCCAGCCATATAGATAAAGCCATACATTTAATCATGGGTAAAACTGCTTTGGTATATGAATGAAAGATCAACATGTGGGTGTGTTCTGTGCCTCCATCGCCTGCTTAAATCTTGTGTTTTTGACCAGGCAGAGGCAAAGCTAACCAGGCTGGCTATTGGCTGAGAGGAGTAGAACATCTTTGCTATTGGCTATTAGTCAGGAAGTGATGTTAGAAATAGCTTACTGTACGGGAGCAGTGCACCCTCTGCTGCTGAAACTGTGATCAATTCTCTGTGTGTTTATTATGAGATATTGTAGGGTAAAACGCATTCACCTCCAACGCATTGTAGGTGCCTCGCTGAAGACTAGAACCAAAAGGTGACACATACATGTACGTCGTGTGCATAAGTCTTCTGTAGTGTTGTTACTACATAACCCAGCACCAGCCCATTTATCATATCAACGTGAGGAACTACGTTTGTTTCATACTAAACTTTCAACAGTCACATACCGCGAAAAGAGAAGTCATTTGGACAGAGTTTGTATCGTAAGCTTAGTTTGTATTCATTGTATTCAGAGAAATACTACTGTTAGATCTTCTCTCTTTTTTCTCTGCAGAAACAAGGTTTAATCTCCAATAATTAGTAGCTCCAACCTACTGCAGATACTTTTTCTCTTACTGTATGTAGCAAAAGCCCATATCTATAGCTCCAGGGGCTAATTCAACAGCACAACTGTCTGCCTTAGATGAAGACAGTTGTAGGCACTAGCTTACCACCTTCAAAACAAGACTAGCACTTATATCCATATTTCAACGCAACATGGCACACGGACCCAGATAGATGAGGCCATAGACCCAGATAGATAGACCCAGATAGATGAGCCCATATCTATAGCTCCAGGGGCTAATTCAACAGCACAACTGTCTGCCTTAGATGAAGACAGTGTAGGCACTAGCTTACCACCTTCAAAACAAGACTAGCACTTATATCCATATTTCAACGCAACATGGCACACGGACCCAGATAGATGAGGCCATAGACCCAGATAGATAGACCCAGATAGATGAGCCCATATCTATAGCTCCAGGGGCTAATTCAACAGCACAACTGTCTGCCTTAGATGAAGACAGTTGTAGGCACTAGCTTACCACCTTCAAAACAAGACTAGCACTTTGTTCCATATTTCAACGTAACATGGCACACGGACCCAGATAGATGAGGCCTGGCTACTCATCAATCTCAACCGCAACCAAGCCAAGTTACTGAATGAAGCCTTGAGTTTTCCTGTCTGGTTTGATTTGGGGTTGAACTCTGATGGAAAGGTGCCGTATGGTTATCCTGTCTAAGAGTTTATAGGAGTAACACCTATACGGAATAACAACTCTATAGTAATTAGTGTTAACGATTTATTTTATTGATACTTGTATCATACTGTACACTATGTACTCAATATGGTACATAGTACAGTACATAAAATATTACACCTAATGATATACAGATGTAGGATCTTAATTTGAGCCAGTTTGCAACAGCAGGAAAATAATCCTGCAGCAACAGGAAATTATTATGTGAATTATAATTAATGGAATTTTTTTTGTAGGGGTTGATACAGTTTTTGTTCTGGCAAATCAAGTCTTGACATTTTAAAGTGGAAATGACGAACTTTAGAAGCCTTTTTAAACCTTTAATACACTACAAGTTTGCATTTTTTTCCTGCAGTTAATGATAAAGTAAGATCCTACATCTGTAGCCTATTAGTAATTTGGTTATTTGGATGGCAGTCATTTGACTTGACAGGGTAATGATGTGGTATCTTTCTACTTCAAATCTTCATTATAACCTTAAACCAGTCACTGTATAGGTTGCTAATGGTGAGCTCAATAATCAATCCACTGATTGGATGCCCCCACATTCTAATTCTAATCTAATGTATTCAGTAATATAGACCAGATGTGTCTCTCAGAGTGTGGTTCCCGTATGGTAAATCTGGGACTAAACTATGGGAACGTTGTAATGTATTCAGTAATATAGACCAGATGTGTCTCTCAGAGTGTGGTTCTCGTATGGTAAATCTGGGACTAAACTATGGGAACGTTGTAATGTATTCAGTAATATAGACCAGATCTGTCTCTCAGAGTGTGGTTCCCGTATGGTAAATCTGGGACTAAACTATGGGAACGTTGTAATGTATTCAGTAATATAGACCAGATCTGTCTCTCAGAGTGTGGTTCCCGTATGGTAAATGTGGGACTAAACTATGGGAACGTTGTAATGTATTTTTGAAGCCCCGTTTGTGGTTTATTTGTTGTTGTATATTTTACAGCATTAAGATCTGTGGGAAATTATGACCACTGCCACAGGTCAATGACGTTGGTCATTGTTTTACTTAAATTATTTCCCCCATTGAACAACATCTGGATTTGTTCAAATAAGCTACAGTTGTAGTAGTTGCTATTTGTCACCTGCATTTTACAAACGGTTTACAAACTGCTTATAACCTGGATAATAAACAAAGGCAAAAAAACAACATGTTTTTCAAAATCATGATAGTACAAACATGCCATTTAGTTCTTAGATGATCGATTATTTGTGTTTTAGTGTTTGAATGTATTTAACTGGTTTATTTGCACTATTTGTATTATTAGAGTTAAATATAGCGTTTCCTTTCTGTAGTACCTCCTCTCCTCAGCTTACACTACATATCCCAGAAGTCAGTGAGTTCCACAATATTAAGGGAGGACATCACTAATTAATCTGCACATATAGATCCATAACCTTCTACATCACACAGGATCAGCCACACACTAGCAAACATCACTAACTTTCAACAGACACTCAGACACCCCTACAGTACATAGGCTACTTGCACCACTACAGATTAACTTCACATATACCTGTCTATGCAGAATTGCAGATATAAGGAATTGCATTTACCTGTGGTGCGTTTTATCCCCATAACAGTCTGGTAGAATGGCCTACACATTGTTTTCCTGATTGTCTTTTGGTAGATTATTTTCTCATTTCAAAACCCATGACTCTTTAATTAGGGATTCATTTCATCGCCATCTAGCTACTTGCCCAGTAATCCTAAATATTTTTTATATTAGGACTAAATGTATTTTCTTTAGGGTACATACTGTTTTTGTCTAATGATTATTGCTAGGTTTTGTAATGATGTTGGTCATTTGATCTAGGAATAATTTGAATTTGTCATAAGGTATTCCCACTAGCTAGGCAATATACAATATACTGTACATCTAATGAATGTAGTCATTCATACTTATGTGATCTTCTGTTTCTCTTTTAGCAAGGGGCAAGCAACGCTGAGAAATTTGATTATGTAAGTAACGCTACCCAGTTCTTTTATGTTTAGACCGACGCTGCGCTGACTGTTTGAGATGATCGTCTTTGTTATGATGGGTACACTTTGACCTTTTGGACTTTGTATTGCAGGTCATGAACTTCATGAACAAGCTGGCAGGAAACGAGTATGTGGGTTTCAGCAATGCCACGTGAGTTCTCAAGATGAAGAACTGGGGTTGTGGTTTGGTTCAGCACCTTGGGCTCACCACCATTGGCCAGGTGCCATGCCTTAGTTATTCATCAGTGTTGTTTTCATCAATCTCATTTTTAGTACGATTATCAGTTTCAGACAGTACTTTATTCTGCTTTAGAATAACATCACAAAAACAACAACCATAGAGATAAATCTTGACCTGGACAACATCAAAAACCATAGGGGAAGTAGGGGTGCTGAATTCATACAATTCTCAAAAGTAGTCAACTGTAGTCCTGTGTTAGCAGACCGATATAGCTAGCGGTTTTTGTTGCACCGCCCCCACCCCCAAACGACTTCCCGCGGCTATGTCAACAACAAATAGCGGCTATGTCAACAACACAAATAGCTTTACTGGTTTGGGAAGTAGAATTGGATTCCAAATTGGAATTGAACTTAGTTGAAACAGAACTCGGAACTCCGAATGTTCCGGTTAACTAACAACACAACTCTCTGCACCCAGATTCCAGTCAGAGAGGGAGTCTGGAGATCGGAACTTTGCTATTGGCTACTACCTGAAGGAGAAGAAGGTTGGCGACAGCTGAAACAAGCGCACACATTGTACATCAATCAAATGTACCTTTCCTAGATCACTGAAGACATTTTTACTAGGCATTGTCTGACTGTCAAATCAAATCAGTGTTGTTTCTTTCTAGTGCTTTCCAGAGGGGACAGACATGACCTCCATTTTAGACCTCTACTTCCAGGTGAGTATTTGTATTTGGCAGCAGCTACTCTTCCTGGGGTCCAAACACATTAAGGCACTTCCATCACACATAAAACAAAAATATAAAACAGTATTCACATAACATTATTACACCACTACATATCTACAGTACAAAATGTCTAATACCACCATGCAACAATATTACAATGTACGTGTGGGCTAGCGTGTGTGTGTGTATTGCGGGTCTGTACCTGTGTGTGAGTCTCTTCACAGTCCCTGCTGTTCCATAAGGTGTATTTTCATCCGTTTTTTTTAATCTGATTCTACATCAGTTACCTGACTTGGAATAGAGTTCCATGTAGTCATGGCTCTATGTAGTACTGTGCGCCTCCCATAGTCTGTTCTGGACTTGGGGGTTGTGAAGAGACCTCTGGTGGCATGTCTTGTGGGGTATGCATGGGTGTCTGAGCTGTGTGCTAGTAGTTTAAAACAGACAGCTCGGTGCATTCAGCTTGTCAACACTTCTTACAGAACCAAGTAGTGATGGAAGTCAATCTCTCCTCCACTTTGAGCCGTGAGAGATTTACATGTATATTATTGATGTTAGCTTTCTGTGTACATTTAAAGGCTAGCCGTGCTTCCCTTTTCTGGGCCAATTGTAATTTTCTTAAATCCCTATTTGTGGCACCTGACCACACGACTGAAAAGTAGTCAGGCTACTGTAGGACCTGTCGTGTTGATAGTCTTGTTAAGAAGGCAGAGCATCGCTTTATTATTCACAGACTTCTCCCCATCTTAGCTACTGTTGTATCAACATGTTTTGACCATGACGGTTTACAATCCAGGGTAACTCCAAGCAGTTTAGTCACCTCAACTTTCTCAGTTTCCACATTATTCGTTGCAAGATTTAGGGTTTAGTGAATGATTTGTCCCAAATACAATGCTTATAGTTTTTGAAATATTTAGGACTAACTTATTCCTTGCCACCCATTCTGAAACTAACTGCAGCTCATTGTTAAGTGTTGCAGTGATTTCACTCGCTTTAGTAGCTGACGTGTGTAGTGTTGAGTCATCTGTATACATAGACAACACTGGCTGTGATGACAGTGTATGTATGTATGGTGAATTGGTGTGGGAATCGAGTGAGCAGTTTTTTCTGAGCATGGTTCAAGTTTGAAGCTGTATCATTTCAATGGAGAAACATCCTGTTTGTGTTTTTCTCACTCTGTCAGCTGTTATTCCCGATGGTATATTAACAGTTTTCTATTCTACTCTAGCTGTGCTCCATCGAGGTGACCTGTGAAAGCGCTAGCGTCATGGCGGCCACCCTGGCCAACGGCGGTTTCTGTCCAATCACAGGCGAGCGCGTGCTGGGCCCGGAGGCGGTACGGAACACCCTGAGCCTCATGCACTCATGCGGCATGTACGACTTCTCGGGACAGTTCGCTTTCCACGTGAGTCTCCCAAGTTCCTCCCTTCAATACTTGTATTTGTTGATTCGACAGGGACCATGTACAACAGACTTTGCACCAGACTTTGCACCATTTCCAGTCCCCTTATTTTCCTAGCCCCCCCCCTAGTTTAGCATGGTTTCCTACTGTCTGTTTGGCCTGCTGCTCTTTGTCGTTGTTCCCACTGTCTCTCCAGTCTGCCATCGTTTAAGCATTACACATTACACTGCAGTTCCTACTCCATGATGTTTGTCCATCCACTGCTGTTAATTTATTGCTGTCTGTTTTGACACTGTTGTCTGCACTCCCTGTTAACCTCTTCCTCTATGCTGTCTGGCAGGTTGGACTTCCAGCTAAGTCGGGCGTGGCAGGGGGAATCCTGCTGGTGGTGCCCAACGTCATGGGTATCATGTGCTGGTCCCCGCCACTGGACAAGCTGGGTAACAGTGTACGAGGAATCCAGTTCTGCACGGTACGAGAAACTGACAGTTTTCACTCTGTTGTCTCTCTGTCAGTGATCTAATTCATTGATTGATTGATGATTAGAAAACCAGCAGAAAGCCTGACAGGGATTTGCTCTGGTTCCAGGATCTGGTGTCCCTTTGCAACTTCCACAACTACGACAACCTGAAGCACTTTGTCAAGAAGCTGGATCCTCGCAGGGAGGGCGGAGACCAAAGGGTGAGTCGAGTTTTACTGGGAGCCTCTCGCTCCTTCTCCGCTCTTTTTCTACTTCCCTACGTTCACCAAGGTGCCTCCATGTACATGCAGCCCACGTATTCCCTTGAAAAGGCTGTCGTTGGACTGAGTGTTTATTTTTTAAAGCAACAGTGCCATCCACTGGAAGATGCTGATAGTGCTAAAGGAAAGTGGTTGACGTGCAAACTGACCCCAGCCTCCTCTCTGTTGTCTTTCAGGTGAAGTCGGTCATCAATCTTCTCTTTGCTGCGTACACTGGCGATGTGTCTGCACTGAGGAGGTACACAAGCACTGCATTATCTCCATGTTGGCCAACAAGGCCTTGAAAATAAGCCATGAAAGGAAATATGTCATGTTTTGACATCTTTGGAGAGTAAATTCCAAATCTGTCCCTGTGTCAGACCGAGACCTTGTGAGGTTTCCCTGTGTGTCTACTTGGGGACTAGAGGTGGTGTGTGCGCTATTTTGGCTGCTGTACTGTGCTCATCACTGTCCTTCTGTGGAATGTGGCCAGGTTTGCTCTGTCTTCCATGGACATGGAGCAGAGGGACTATGACTCCAGGACAGCCCTCCATGTGGCTGCAGCAGAGGGACATGTGGAGGTGGTCAAGTTCCTGTTGGAGGCATGCAGGGTCAACCCTGTTCCCAAAGACAGGTGAGTTTAGATTCAATGGCCCCCAAAGACCACCCAGTGTCTGTCAATGTAGCTGAGGTTCAATGTCTCCAATGGACGAGAAGACGTATTTACAACCAGTGTCTTGTCTGTTACCAGTTTTCCATCCCACTTTTTTTATGAGAGTACATGTCGGATAAGAAATGTCACGACAGCCCGAATGAAGACAGCAAATGTGTCAGGAAGCTTTACAAATGTCAACAAACCAAAAAATGCACACATTTTATTTATGCAGATTTGAGAATATTTGTATGAAAATCTGTCGCCAATTGGATGGAAACGTAGCTCATGTAAAACGTGTCCATTTAAGAGCCGTGTTTACAATGTCTCTTGTCTGTTCCATCAAGGTGGGGTAACACACCGATGGAAGAGGCTGTGCACTTTGGACACCACGACGTTGTGACCATGCTCCAGGACTACAACAACAAGTACAGTCCACCGGGGGGCGCCACTGAGGACAAAGAGAAGGAGATATCGGAGAAGAACATTGACGGCCTACTATGAGCCAATTAATACTCTTATCTATCCATAGAAATGAAATAACTAGAACGGACGTTCCCATTGAAATTATATATATACATGTGATCTGAGTGGCTTGGTTCTTTCCAGTCATTCTATTTCTATGGCCCCATTAACTATCTGGAAGACTTACTGTAAGTGTGTGGTCCATTTGTCACGTCAGTGGTAGGTCACGTCAGTGGTAGGTCACGTCAGTGGTAGGTCACGTATACTGTCGATAGTACTGTATTTTTGATTTTGTATAAAAGTATTGTATTTCTGTCATTTGAAAGACGACAATGTGTTTAAAATATATATATATATTGACCTTTGACTTTTTCCCAGATGTTTTTAGTTTTTTGGGTTGTTTCCTTTCGCTTCGCTTTTTTTATGTCGTACTGCGCAATTCTCCCTCAGTGTGTGTCGGCACTATGTGGAATGTATTTTCTACATTTAAGTGCACAAAACATTTCTCTTTATGTACAACAGTGTGTAAAACCTGAACGTATGCATAACATAACGTGTACATTTATGTATTGTGTATATCCCTGAAATTAATATAATATCAGAGGTAGATGGATTTAGTGTAAATACTATTTTATCTGTAGTGAAAACAAGTGACTCTCACTGGCACAGGTTTTGAAGTTAATGGGTAAAAATGGGTCCACACACTGTGCATTAGGCTTAAGTTTGTCTCCATTGATGAGTCAGAATGCATGACATAAACTATTCCACATGTTCACAGATCTAGGGAGCCTGGTTGCAAATCTGTTTGTGCTGTATATGACACTGGCTATTCAGTTGGCTATACAGGCCAGAGAGATCTGGGACCAGGTTATCTGTGATTTAAGACCGCTGGTCTTTTGATTTAGGCACAGGAGCTTCATATGAATTCAAAGTATGGCATTATGTGGAATGAGTTTGGTTTTGTTGGTTTGCTATTCGATAGCTAGACATTTTTGCACCTTTTTCTCCACAATAACAACAACAACATTTTTTTATTGATTGTTCTATAATCTTATTTTAATTTGGAGTAGAAAGGGGGTTATTTATTTAGGTTTCAGCCAAAGCTTTACTGATAATAAAGTCTAGTCGGCGACTTAAAAAAAGAGAGGATATCACACGCCTCAGGAGCAATACAATACAATTCAACCAGCAGCCAGACATGTTTCCCACCTGTGCTAAGTCAAATTTTAGGGCAAAACATAAAACCCTTCGAAAACATTGATTTATCACTTCATGGATACAGCCGTGTGAATGGTGTTACTATTATGATTTGTTACACGTTTTATTTATTTGTCAGATGTATTTTTTTACATTGATTTTATCATCAGTTATAGACAGTGCATTACACTTTAATGAATGTTTTTGGTTCAGAACAACTCCACAAAGGTGGACTTTAAATCTCGCCATACTCACCCAAATGCCTCGTTTGGGTAGAGATAAAATAGTTATCCTTATGGGCCTATATGAAAGCAGAACACTAAGACGATCCTACACACAGCTAATGGAGCACTTTTTATGCAGAGATGCGCATATTGATTGTTTAACTGTTTAGAGTGTAAAAGTGTAAAATAACGTAAGGGTATACTTGACAAATCAGGTTAGTTTGGTGAGAACTAGTCTGTGTGTATTTGTTTGTGTCATTGACTATGGGAGGGACAGACGACAAATCTGGTAATGACAGAGGACATTGCCATCAAAATCTCAATTGCCATCAAAATCCCTACTCAATTGTGCTAAAAGTACCAAGGCAACCTGTGATTTGATGAACGGATATATTTTTATTGACTAACTCATCTCAAGTGTTCAGTGTTGCATTCATTGGATTTGACTTGACTTGGTCTCCCCAGTCCCTGTTGCACAGGAAGCCGTGCGTATGAGTGTTTATTGTTCACCTGTGTAGGTGCAGGTCATCTTCAACATTAGCTAATTATTTTGAATGTACCACAGGTGTATACTGATGTCATCAGTTTGTTTGTTTTCATTCAAGTGTATCCGCTTCAGCTGAGTGTTGCAGGCAAGGGAGAAATATTTATTTCAATGATCAAACAATGAATAAATATATAACTTTAAATATGGATATCTCCCTTTACTCCCACTCTATATTCTTGAATAAAGGCATGTGAAGACTTGGGTATCTTCATTAATTAATTCCATAAATGTTACAAATCATCACCAAATTTACACCAAAGTATGAATTGTTTCCAGCACAGTTCCTACTGTCATTTTATTTACAGCGGCAGTTTATAATTTCATATATTTAAAACTTGTGTCTGAGAGAATTGTATTGTCTAAAGAGATAGCCTTGAATTGTACACAGCATCTCCCTCACTCTATCTTGGTTCTTGCAGGTGGCTGTGATCTCCTCAGACCAATTGACAGTACGCCCAGAACATTGCTCTGGGAACCAAAAGGAGTATCTCAGTTTCAAGTTCCGAGCCTTGAGAGAAGAAGCCTTGTCAGTCACATGCAGGAACCAGCGTTAATAATGAATAATGTAAATCATGCTTATATGACTTGTTTGTGTAGCAGTATATAATGACTGAAAGGAACGCCCTTTTCAGAGTTTTCATCAAGCTTGGAATGAGTTTGTGAACCTCAAAGGGAATTCAGTTGAAGGTTTGTGTTCAAAAGTGATTGATGACTTATTTTATGTGTCACGTAGTTATGCTAATTTATGTACATCCGGTCCTGATGTTCTCACGCTATGGAGTGAATGCCTATGTAACCTGTTAAGGGTAAAGCATGTGTTTGCATTAAGGCTGTCCTGGTGATTGATGTATTGTTGAACTGTGGAATGTGTTTTCACATTTGAAAGAGTATGGCAATGTTCTAGTGAGCTTATGTCTCTGCTGTTTAATGATCTTGTACATGGTCAGTATAAGTAAAAGAGCTGTGAACACTACGTGCGACAAGAAACCTCAAGAGATTAACCACAGAAGACTCTAAAGAAGAAAGAAATAAAACATGACCAACTATCGATGTATTGTGTCCTTCGTGTCATGAACACAATGACAAAGCCATCAAAGCCATTCTTTGTGAGGCTCCTGATTGTTTTAATGGTGGAGTGGATATCAGTGACGGACATATGGGTTACATTTTCCAACCAGACGATTCAACAGTGAAGATTTTCACAAACAGCTGCCTCAACACCCATTTTCAACCAAAAACGGGGAGTTTTTCTGTCACATTCTGACCCTAGTTCTTGTGTTATTTGTTTGTTTTAGTTGGTCAGGACGTGAGTTGGGTGGGCATCCTATGTTTTGTGTTTCTAGGTTGGTTTTCTGTGTTCGGCCTAGTATGGTTCTCAATCAGAGGCAGGTGTCGTTAGTTGTCTCTGATTGAGAATCATACTTAGGTATCCTGGGTTTCACTGTTGTTTTGTTGGTGATTGTTTCCATGTCTGTTCACCACACGGTACTGTTTCGGTTTTGTCATTTCACGTATTAGTTTATTGTTTTTGTATTTCATAGTGTTCAGTGTTTTTGTTATTAAAAACGATATGGACACTTACCACGCTGCGTTTTGGTCCGATCCCTACTACACCTCCTCTTCAGACGAAGAGGAGGAAAACCCTTACAGAATCACCCACCAACCTAGGACCTAGCGGCGTGATAACAGACAGCGGCAGCAGCAGCGGCCAGCATCACAAGACTCCTGGACATGGGAGGAGATTTTGAACAGAGAAGGACCCTGGGAACAGGCTGGGGAATATCGCCGCACCAAAGCAGAGCTGGAGGCAGCGAAAGCTGAGCGGCGGCGATATGAGGAGGCAGCACGGCAGCGCGACAGGTACGAGAGGCAGCCCCCCCCCCCCCCAACACGAGGAGTGTGGCTAAGCCAGGTAGCAGACCTGAGCTCACTCCTCGTGCTTATTATAAACAGCGCGTTACTGGTAAGGCACCGTGTTATGCGGTTAAGCACACGGTGTCGCCAGTACGTGCCCATAGCCCGGTGCGCTATAGGGCAGCCCCCCGAAAGTGTCATGCGTGTGAGTGTGGGCATCCAGCCAGGGCGTATGGTGCCTGCTCAGCGTGTCTGGTGCAGTGCCTCCTATGCCTGCGCTCTGCTCGTGCCGGGCAAATGTGCGAGTGGAGCCTAAGGGAGAGGTGCACGTAGTAGGCACTAGATCTCCAGTGCTTACCCACAGCCCGGGTTCAACCTGTGCCTGCACTCTGGAGGGTCCGGGCTAGAGTAGTTATCCAGCCTGGGGGAGTGGTGCCAAGACTGCTCACCAGAGCTCCAGTGCTCCCCTACAGCCCGATCCTTCAGGTGCCTCCTCCTAACACCAAGCCTCCTGGAGGTCTCCCCAGCCTGGTGGGTCCCGTGGCAGCCCCACGCACCAGGCTGTCTCTCTGTCTCCTCCTTACAGGTGCTCCCCTCTGTCCAGAGCTGCTAGAGTCTCCCGTCTGTCCAGAGCCGCTAGAGTCTCCCGTCTGTCCAGAGCCGCCAGAGTCTCCCGTCTGTCCAGAGCCGCCAGAGTCTCCCGTCTGTCCAGAGCCGCCAGAGTCTCCCGTCTGTCCAGAGCCGCCAGAGTCTCCCGTCTGTCCAGAGCCCCCAGAGTCTCCCGTCTGTCCAGAGCCCCCAGAGTCTCCCGTCTGTCCAGAGCCCCCAGAGTCTCCCGTCTGTCCAGAGCCGCCAGAGTCTCCCGTCTGTCCAGAGCCGCCAGAGTCTCCCGTCTGTCCAGAGCCGCCAGAGTCTCCCGTCTGTCCAGAGCCGCCAGAGTCTCCCGGCTGTCCTGAGCAGCTAGAGCCGCCAGTCAGCATGGAGCCGCCAGTCAGCCAGAAGCCGCCAGTCAGCTGCCAGAGTCGCCAGTCAGCCAATCAGCTGCCAGAGTCGCCAGTCAGCCAGTCAGCTGCCAGAGTCGCCAGTCAGCTGCCAGAGTCGCCAGTCAGCTGCCAGAGTCGCCAGTCAGCCAGGAGCTGCCAGAGTCGCCAGTCAGCCAGGAGCTGCCAGAGTCACCAGTCAGCCAGGAGCTGCCAGAGTCGCCAGTCAGCCAGTCAGATGCCAGAGTCGCCAGTCAGCTGCCAGAGTCGCCAGTCAGCTGCCAGTCGCCAGTCAGCTGCCAGAGTCGCCAGTCAGCTGCCAGAGTCGCCAGTCAGCTGCCAGAGTCGCCAGTCAGCTGCCAGAGTCGCCAGTCAGCTGCCAGAGTTGCCAGTCAGCTGCTAGAGTCGCCAGTCAGCCAGGAGCTACCAGAGTCGCCAGTCAGCCCGGAGCTGCCAGAGTCGCCAGTCAGCCCGGAGCTGCCAGAGTCGCCAGTCAGCCCGGAGCTGCCAGAGTCGCCAGTCAGCCCGGAGCTGCCAGAGTCGCCAGTCAGCCCGGAGCTGCCAGAGTCGCCAGTCAGCCCGGAGCTGCCAGAGTCGCCAGTCAGCCCGGAGCTGCCAGAGTCGCCAGTCAGCCCGGAGCTGCCAGAGTCGCCAGTCAGCCCGGAGCTGCCAGAGTCGCCAGTCAGCCCGGAGCTGCCAGAGTCGCCAGTCAGCCCGGAGCTGCCAGAGTCGCCAGTCAGCCAGGAGCTGCCAGAGTCGCCAGTCAGCCAGGAGCTGCCAGAGTCGCCAGTCAGCCAGGAGATGCCAGAGCCGTCAGTCAGCCAGAAGCTGCCAGAGCCGTCAACCAGCCTGAGCTACCTCTCAGTCCTGAGCTGCCCCTCAGTCCGGAGCTGCCCCTCAGTCCTGAGCTGCCCCTCAGTCCGGAGCTGCCCCTCAGTCCGGAGCAGTTTGTTAAGTCCGGAGGTGTCCCTCAGTCCTGTGGGCCTATTTCTTAGGGTTCCCAGGTCAGGGTCTGTGGCAAGGGTCGCCGTTCCTATGAGGCCACAGAGGCGGACTAAGACTATGGTGGAGTGGGGTCCACGTCCAGCGCCAGAGCCGGAAGTGAGTTGAGTGGCGTTCTATGTTTTGTGTTTCTGGGTTGGTCTTCTGTGTTCGGCCTAGTATGGTTCTCAATCAGAGGCAGGTGTCCTTAGTTGTCTCTGATTTGAGAATCATACTTAGGTAGCCTGGGTTTCACTGTTGTTTTGTGGGTGATTGTTTCCGTGTCTGTGTTTTTCACCACACGGTACTGTTTCGGTTTTGTCATTTCCCGTATTCATTTATTGTTTTTGTATTTCATAGTGTTCAGTGTTTTTGTTATTAAAAACGATATGGACACTTACCATGCTGCGTTTTGGTCCGAACCTTGGAGGAGGAAAACCCTTACATTTTCTCCTACGTTGCGGATGAGAGAATGGCTTAAGATAAGACTTGCTCTATGTCAGATCGAACAGGCCCTCCGTGGAACACCCCTGCCTGGGTATGCATTGGAAGACGACGTCTGCGGGCGAGGTGATTTGAAAGCCATAATCTCTTCAGTGGCATATAGTCCGGACTCCAAAGTGACAATTTTAGGTTGTGCCGAATTCAATAGTTTAAATGCCAGCAAATGAGTTAGCTCGTATGTATTTTCAAAAGTCTGCACAGAGGTCAACTATTTTGTGCCTGTCTTTAGCTTTAGGTGGGGAGATTACTTAAAAGTCCTTGAAATGATCAAACTTTTGTAAACTCTTTTCCAACATCGTGAACATTTGCGTTGATGGGTACTTCTGTCTTCAAGACAGAACCTGGGCCTAAAGACAAGAAGGTTGATATATCATGGAAAATAAAACATACGAAACCTGGAAGGCGCTGGAGATTAAGGGGGGAAGAGACAGTGACTGAACCGGTCATCTTGACGATGGGGATTTAGAGATGGATGGTGGTGGTGGTTTACAATATATCATTCCCAATGCCCTTTTCTCTAAGAAAATAATTACTTATAAAACATGTATATGTAGGATTGTTCAGTAATCATGTGTAATATGTATGCATTTCGGTACTAAAGATTTTAAAAATGTAATTTACATTGAATGCAATCTCTCATTCTGACCAGGAAGTTATAATGAACACAGTCCTCTCAGTGGCACCCGCTCTATAATTAGTAATAATTATGTGGTAAAATGTATACTTTCTGACTTCCTACCAGGTCAGACCTGAGTACTGTATGTAAACTCTCTCTCTCTCTCAGAGATATGGCATGGTTCCTCCCTAGTTTAAATCCTAGGCTTATGACTTCTAGGGAGAGTTTCCTAGATGCTGTGCTTCGGCATATGCATTGATTTGTCTTAGAATGTATTCTTTGCATGTGACAATTACAGTTTGATTTGAAATACACTTCCAGGCTGTGTTTTGGCTATTTGACCAAGAAGGAGAGTGGTGGAGTGCTGCATCAGATGACCTGGCCTCCACAATCACCTCAACCCAATTGAGATGGTTTGCGATGAGTTGGACTGCAGAGCGAAGTAAAACCAGCCAACAAGTGCTCAGCATATGTGGGAACTCCTTCAAGACTGTTGGAAAAACATTCCTTGTGAAGCTAGTTGAGAGAATGCCAAGAGTGAGCAAAGCTGTCATCAAGGCAAAGGGGGGTTACTTTGAAGAATCTAAAATATATTTTTGGGATAATACGATTCCATATTTTTGATGTCTTCACTATTGTACTACAATGTAGAAAATAGTACAAATAAAGAAAAACCCTCATGTTCCTCATGTTCCAGCTGTTTCGGTGTCAGCCCGTTCATTTCATGTTCTAAAGTGGGAGAAGGAAAAACATTCACTTACTGACTATACTTGAAACACAGACCTGTAAATAGATTATCTATTACAGATGGAGAATAAAACACCTCACCTCTGTTTTTAAGAGTATTTTCCTTAAAGTAATTCTTGTCTTGAAGGTATTCCAGAGACTTTATATTATGATCTGCTTCCTAGGGTTAGATTCTTATTTTTTAGAGTAAGTAACTCACAGACTCTAGAGAAGCTTTAACCAAGTTTAATTCTGCCCAAAGGGTCTGTACAGCTGTAATTCAGACAACCCAACATTTCTCCCATCACAGATATATATATCCCACTTAAGACACTCCTCCTTCTCTCCAATCCTTACATCTTGGTTCTACAGGAAAAGAGTAATGGAATACTAAACCCTTATTACTCCCTTCAGGGGATCTGACCTCACCTCCTGACCTCAACCCCTCCTTCGGCTAGTCCACAGATGTCCATCTGTCTCCCTATATCAATCCTTTGAGCTCCTCCCGTCCACCCAGCACAATCCACAGCCACTCTGTCTTTCTACAGATCTCACTCCTTAATGTACTTATGCGTCTGATCTATCATGTCTTTAATATCTCAATGTTCAAAATGTCGAATCCAACAGTCCCTGCTCTTGAACAAGAGCATCCTAATGTTCAATTTATATAAACTTGGAAATGACTAAACAGATCAACAACGATAATAAAATATGAATAAAACAACGAACAAATGATTATTAAACAAACTAACAAATGGAACAAACTATGAACAAACATTCACCGCGAGGATTACAAATTCAGAGACTTATGGCCTCTGTACTATGATCACACAATGTGATTTCCATCTACCATCACACAACAAAATGCCATTCCAGCTGAATCTGCTGTCTTGTTCTATGCCAGATGGAGCAGCTTTTAGTTTCTCTACTTCCCCCTTCTGGTTCCTAAGAGAGTAATAGCACAAGACTTGGAAAGCAACAACAAAACATAAAACATTACAGTATTAACAATGTGATAAGCTATGCATCATTTTACATGCATGAAAACCAAAGTCTGAGACCCTGACAATTCCCACTCTCTCTTCACATGACTCCCGGATACTTTCCTGCGGCGTTTCCACAAAAATGAAAGCTCTAAAAAGCTTCCTCGTGCTTTCACCCAGTCTTCCCCTTTAGGCCCCAGGTTCCGAGAGGTGTTCCCAAGTCATGTCACTAGCAAGTGAGATAAACGTGCTGGATCAGATAGATGAAAAACCTGACATGCAGGAACATGTACTGCAAATCACTGATGGAACTGTTCCACCAGGAAACAATCAACATATAGTATATGATGGAAACGATCACTCACCTGAACCTTGTTTTTCATGTCTTTGACTTTGCTGTCCAGCTTTTGTTTCTCCAGAACCAATGCTAGTCTGTGTGTTTTCTCTGTCGGACTGAGAAGAAAATACTGTTCATTTAACTCCACAGTTAAATGGCCTGCTGCCATTCCTGAGCAAGCTCTGTACTGGTGGTGCCCAGATCCCGCAACTGAATCAACTTCAGGAGATGGTCCTGGCGCTTGCTGGACTTTCTTGGGCGCCCTGAAGCCTTCTTCACAACAATTGAACCACTCTCCTTGAAGTTCTTGATGATCCGATAAATGGTTGATTTAGGTGCAATCTTACTGGCAGCAATATCCTTGCCTGTGAAGCCCTTTTTGTGCAAAGCCATGATGACGGCATGTGTTTCCTTGCAGGTAACCATGGTTGACAGAGGAAGAACAATGATTCCAAGCACCACCCACCTTTTGAAGCTTCCAGTCTGTTATTCAAACTCAATCAGCATGACAGAGTGATCTCCAACACTCACACCTGTGTTAGTAACGAGAGAATCACTGACATGATGTCAGCAGGTCCTTTTGTGGCAGGGCTGAAATGCGGTGGAAATGTTTTATGGGATTCAGTTCATTTGCATGGCAGAGGGACTTTGCAATTAATTGCAATTCATCTGATCACTCTTCATAACATTCTGCAGTATATGCTAATTGCCATCATACAAACTGAGGCAGCAAAATTCATATTTGTGTCATTCTCAAAACTTTTGGCCACGACTGTACAAGCAATAAAGTATGGAAGGCCATTGGCAGTAAGGCCTGAGATCATACTACACCTGGAGGTTTCCTTTGAACTTGCGGATGTTGTGTTGTCGCAGGAGGTCTTTCTCCAGGGCGAAGCGGCTGTGTTGGTCATCAAGCTGGGCTAGGAGATCGTGGAAGCGGACAGTGGCCAGCGATTCTTCAACAGCCACATTATCCATATGGATTGGATCATTGACATACTGTATATCAAATTGGATGAAAGAGATGAAATACAATAAAATACTGATATAATAGAACAGAGTAGAGTATAGTAGAATACCGGTCAAATAGAATAGATCTTTGTATATCCATTTTACAGCAGCTTCTCTGCAGTCTTCATCCCTGCTTGCTTACCAGTCGACGCTCTCAATCCACTTGCTGAGGTATCGTCTGATGTCCAAGGGGAATGCTCCTGGAATTTAGGGTCCAGTAGTTTCAGCTGGCACCAATGGGCCATCAAGACCAGAGATCAATAAAAGTAAAGGTATTATGACAATGTACAGTTGAAGTCAGAAGTTTACATACACCTTAGCCAAATACATTTAAGCTCAGTTTTTCACAATTCCTGACATTTGATATTAGTAAAAATGATCTGTCTTAGGTCAGTTAGGATCACCACTTTATTTTAAGAATGTGAAATGTCAGAATAATAGTAGGAAGAATTATTTATTTAAGCTTTTATTTCTTTCATCATATTCCCAGTGGGTCAGAAGTTTACATACACTCAATTAGTATTTGGTAGCATTGCCTTTAAATTGTTTAACTTAGGTCAAACGTTTCGGGAAGCCTTCAACAAACTTCCCACAATAAGTAGGGTGATTTTTACTCCATTCCTCCTGACAGAGCTGGTATAACTGAGTCAGGTTTGTGGGCCTCCTTGCTCGCACACACTTTTTCAGTTCTGCCCACACATTTTCTATAGGATTGAGGTCAGCGCTTTGTGATGGCCACTCCAATACCTTGATTTTGTTGTCCTTAAGCCATTTTGCCACAACTTTGGAAGTATGCTTAGAGTCATTGTTCATTTGGAAGACCCATTTGCGACCAAGCTTTAACTTCCTGACTGTTGTCTTGAGCTGTTGCTTCAATATATGCACATAATTTCCCTTCCTCATGATGCCATCTATTTTGTGAAGTGCACCAGTCCCTCCTGCAGCAAAGCACCCACACAACATGATGCTGCCACCCCCGTGCTTCACGGTTGGGATGGTGTTCTTTGGCTTGCAAGCCTCCCCCTTTTTCCTCCAAACATAACGATGGTCTTTATGGCCAAACAGTTCTATTTTTGTCTCATCAGACCAGAGGACATTTCTCCAAAAAGTATGATCTTTGTCCCCATGTGCAGTTGCAAACCGTAGTCTGGCTTTTTTTATGGCGGTTTATGAGCAGTGGCTTCTTCCTTGCTGAGCGGCCTTTCAGGTTGTGTCGATATAGGACTTGTTTTACTGTGGATACTGTCGTAGATAATTGTTTCAGAAATATAATACTGTCTATAGAAATATAATACTCTCAGAAGAACTTTGTGAATTCAATGTAGACTTTAATACAAGTTATTAAGAGCCGTGCTGGTCCGCGGAATAGCCGCCGCTTCTTAGCACTGGCTCTGCTTTTATACATACATAGTATTTGTGTACATCACATATGTAAATAAAGTTACTCCCCCTTAGTATCTGCTTTTGGTTACAACGATGGCAGAACTCTTTCCATGTTCTAAAAATAATGTATGTACTGCATGCTTATGTTTTACGTGTTAGTCATCAGTTATCTTGCCTACATCTTTCTTCCAGTATCCTGCTGACCATAGCACGTTCAGCTGTCATGAATGCACGTATGGTCTTGGTTAATGTATTCTTTCAAAAATAGAGTATGGTCTGGGTGTCATATGGCCTGGATATCATCTTCTCTTAATGTGCATGTCCTTGCTACTTCAGCCCAGCAGCCAAACCTATCTCCTTGCAATGCTGAGCTTTCCTCAATGGTTCGCTCCAACAATATATATACTTTTGTACCTGTTTCCTCCAGAATCTTCACAAGTTCCTTTGCTGTTGTTCTGGGATTGATTTGCACATTTCACACCAAAGTACATTCATCTCTAGGAGACAGAATGCGTCTCCTTCCTAAGCAGTATGACGGATGAGTGGTCCCATGGTGTTTATATTTGCATACTATTGTTTGTACAGATGAACGTGCTAACTTCAGGTGTTTGGAAATTGCTCCCAAGGATGAACCAGACTTGTGGAGGTCCTAAAAAAAAATCTGAGGTCTTGGATGATTTATTTTGATTTTCCCATGATGTCAAGCAAAGAGGCACTGAGATTGAAGGTAGGCCTTGAAATACATCCACAGGTACACCTCCAATTGACTCAAATTATGTCAATTAGCCTATTAGAAGCTTCTAAAGCCATGACATCATTTTCTGGAATTTACCAAATTGTTTAAAGGCCCAGTCAACTTAGTGCATGTAAACTTCTGACCCACTGGAATTGTGATACATATAAGTGAAATAATCTGTCTGTAAAAAAAATTGCTGGAAAAATTGCTTGTGTCATGCACAAAGTAGATGTCCTAACCGACTTGCCAAAACTATAGTTTGTGAACAAGACATTTGTGGAGTGGTTGAAAAACAAGTTTTAATTACTTAATTACTTTTAATTACTTACCTAAGTGTATGTCAATTTCCGACTTCAACTGTATGTCTCTGATCAGAACAGGAACCCGACAACAACATGAATAATAATTCACCTTCATATGTCTGGCATGTAGCAGCTTGTTGTCCTCCCTGCCCCATTACCCCCATCTCAACACAACAGTTCTGCCCCATTTCCAAACAGTAGCTAGGTTTTCATCCAATTTGCGACAGATTATCAAGCAAATATTCTATAATCTGCACAAAACAATATATGCATTTCCTCTTAGGGATGTGTTTCCAACAAACATACTTTTTTGTGGATAAAAGGCTGTGCTTATGACTTGGTGTACATTTTTTTTTAATCACTTTGAAGTTAATTCCCATGTACAGAAAGAAAAATACAAATTAAATGGGTTTCCATCGCATTTTCAACTCTACTGATGGTTTTGTCACAAAAACTGCTGCGTTAGCTTTATATAGCAAATGTGCCCACTCTGGTTTTGGCACATGTGCTCTAGCCAACAGCTTGCAGACACAGTGCGGGTAGGCAACCAACATTATGAGATTATCAGGACAAAGGTAAGACCCAGATGCAGACAGTGTCGAAGAAACAATCTTTATTACAGCAACAGGGGCAAAGGTACAGAACGGCAGGCAGGCTCAGGGTCAGGTCAGGCAGAGGTCGGTAATTCAGAGGTGGGGCAAAGGTCCACGACAGCTGGCAGGCTCAGGATCAGGGTCAGGCAGAGTGGTCAGGCGGGCGGGCTCAGGGTCAGGACAGGCAAAGGTCTAAACCAGGAGGACGAGAAAAGAGAGGCTGGGGAAAAGCAGGACCGGATACAAAAAAATTCTGGTTGACTTGACAAACAAGCCAAACTGGCTACAGACAAACAGAGAACACAGGTATGAATACACAGGGGATAATGGGGAAGATGGATGACCCGTGGAGGGGGGAGGAGACAATCACAAGGACATGTGATACAGATCAGGGTGTGACAGAGATTGTTATGGATAAGAGCGGTATTATTTTATTTGTCAAACAGCAGCCATGGCATCGATCATCATGTCACCAGAATAAGACTCTCGATATTCATTGGAAAGTTACGTCAAGTTCATCACCTTGCACATTCAGACCCTCACCCTGTGATGTTCATCATAATGTATTTAACCTGTAGCCTAATAAACTGTATGCTTTCCCAAGTTGTAGTGGGAGGACACACAACATATCATGACTACAAATGTACTTCCATATGATGGTTATTAACTATATCAATAGCCTATTTGCGCATAAAGATTATTTCTCACATAATTAATTTGACTCACAAAAAAACGTCCCACCATGTCGAACGAACAAATTGTCTGGTCGACATTTATACAATTTTACGAGTATTTCATGTTTCCATAGCTCGGCCATGACTTGTTTCATGAGTCAGGTAATTCATATGCATGAAGTTTAAACATAATATCCCTCTCCTTTGTGAAGTGTTGCTATAAAAGGCTGTAACACCACTGCTATAAAAAAATGTATTGCCTTACCTTTGATGAGGGAAAATAAATCACAGAGAACAGACTTCTCTGTTAAAATGTAGGCTACAAAAATCACAAGGGCAAAAGTCTGGAAGGCAGTGAAACCTGCATGTGGAAATAAGTATTATCCAATCTGTGTTTAAAATTCCATCTGGGAATTTCATCAGTATTTTCCCAGGTTTTATGCAGCATTCACATGCTAGTCGAAACTAGGAAATGTCTGACTTGCTAACTGATTGAACACGACTCGTGTATAACTACAACTTCCGGTTTTCCTTGTTCCGGCTAATATATGAACGCTGCATCATGCCTCGGTAAACACCCACACTAACCACTTTTCCATCCACAGTTTTATGCGAGTGCAGTCATGCATTGAAAAAATATATAATGACAGCTGTGATGGAAACAGGAATTTTCGGGACAATTTTATAAATCCCGACAGATCATTTGTTCGATTGCATAGTGGGATCTTTTTGTGTCAGTCAAATGAATAATGCGATAAATGTTGGTGGAAACGCCTTTATGTGCAAATATTGATATAATAACCATCATATTAAAGTAAACTTGGAGTCATGCGATGATATGGTGTGTGATGGTCCTTCTACTTCTACAAGTTTTAATGACTCCACTCCAACCTAAGTGTATGTTAATTAACTTACGACTTCAACTGTATGTATACTGTAGCTAAGAAAGTAATACTAAGTGTATGTTGTGTAGTAAAATGTTAGTAGCCCATGTGCCTCACCCTAATAATTTGGTGTATTTTCACCTCTTAATTTCACCTAATGTTCTGACTTGGTGGTACACACGTAGCCTATAACCTGTATTTGAGAAATGTAATCATCCAATATTGTAAGAGCTTTCATTATTTATTCTACGGTTGTGACTTGGTGTACAGGGAGAATACTGTAAGAACGGCTCATGTTCTGAATTTTGTTGCTGTACATTTTAAAAGTGCTAAACAAATAGTTATATGGACTACGTCCATCCTAGCTCACTCATTAATGTCTTAATCGAAATTATGGATTACCTCTAATCCACTTGTCATCCCTTATGCCACTTGTCATCCCTTGTCATCCCTTATGTACATCTCAATTGTCATTAGAAACCACATTTGTTTAAGCAAGTCAGCCATATCAGCGATGATTTTTTAAAAGGCAGTAAATGAGGCTGAATGAACTGTTCTGCTGCCAGACAAGGCTCCGCTGATAGCTAGGTGTAGCAGTGGTAAGGTGTTGGGGACTGCTGTTAGGACAGATTTATGTAGCCCCTATCAGTTTGTGGGGACCGTTTGTCACCATTATAGTGCAATTAATGAATTGTTTAGTATTGTGTAGTAGCTTTGCTGGCATGCATCCCACATTTTTTTTTTTTTTTTGCCCCAACAAGATTTCCATGCTAAAATTGCCACAGAACATTTGCTATTTAATGCAACAGTTTTTGTGACAAAATTACGGTAGAGTTGAAAATGAGATGGAACCACAATGGACTTTAGATTTTTATTCTGTACATAAAAAAACGTGCGTGAAAAAGTAGGCGTACATTTTGTGTGCACTATGTCATCA
Source organism: Oncorhynchus mykiss (assembly GCF_057628025.1). Taxonomy (NCBI): domain Eukaryota; kingdom Metazoa; phylum Chordata; class Actinopteri; order Salmoniformes; family Salmonidae; genus Oncorhynchus; species Oncorhynchus mykiss. The sequence goes on along the minus strand of NC_143039.1, from coordinate 33,103,280 downwards.
GGCACTGATTTGTATTCACAACAAGTCATTTTGGTGGAAACACACCCAATGGAACATAATATTTTCTTTATGTGGATTCTACAATATTCCCATGAAATCTGTTGCCAATAGGATGGAAACATAGGCCAATTACTGGAAGCATGTACTATAGCATTTTAAAACAGCCTCTTTAAAACTGAATCAAAACATTCAACTCTAATGCAGCCAATCAGAATCATAAAAGGGGAGATTATTTAAAAAATTGTCATTCAAATACTTGTCACTGTGTTATATAGACCTGGAATATGCTATTCTGTACAAAGTGGGGTTAAAAAGACAAGTGACAGGATGCAATGTATGCTTTACCTTAAACTCATAGGTGCACTTGGCACCACCATGGGGGTGAATGAAACCACAAGGCACCAAACCAACGTAACAACAGTGGATGGAGAAGTACAGCAATGCTCAACCTGCGAGTTCAGAGAACAGAACAGACTAATGAGACTCGCAACATCAGATCCCAAATTCTCAGCATTCTGAGGCTCGAGCAGGCTCCAAACAAACATCAGCAGATAAATGATCAGGCAGCTCTTACCAAAAGCTCCCATCCTTTCACAATTTACAGACCAGTATGAGCATCGTGTGGAGGGTGAGGAGCGTGCCCCAACTGAAACGATCATATCCATGGCAACACGTAAGTAATTACTTATTTTCTCATACCAAAGTGGGTAGTTTATGCCTGCCATGCGCCATGGAACCAGAAAAGTGTGTGCTTAAATTCACCAGTGTGGGGTGCGTAATTGGGTTCCAAATGGACAAAACTGGGACTTATTCTAACTCTTATCTTTTTAGCTGGACCAATGTCACAACAAGACGGAATACCATCTTGTTGTTTCTTCAATCTCAGTCCGAAGATTCGACCTAACAACATTTTACATGCACAACTTTGGGTGAACCTGCGGCCGGCTGAGGGAAACTCGCGCATACGGATCCTCTCCCTGAAAATCGATGTGGCTTCTGGTGCAAGCTCTTGGCAAAGTGTAGACATAAATCAATTACTCAAAACCTGGCTTCATCAGCCCGAAACTCATTATGGTCTCGAGATCAAAGCTTATGATTCGAAAAGGCAGGATTTAGCTGTCACAGTAGCAGAGTTGGGAGAAGAGGGACTGGTAAGTACAGGCCTACAGTGTATTAATGTAATTATATCTTAATGATTTGGAATGTGGTTTTGCCTTTAGTCATCATAATATGTTGGTTACAAGGTTTAATAAAATATATTAATATTAATAACCATGTATAAACATAAATCAATCCACAGAGGAGATTTCATTCCATCAGAGTTATGCCACCAGATGTTTGTAGTGCTGTTTTGTTTTGGATTACCTTCTTATTGACATTCAATTCACAGCAACCCTTCATGGAGGTGAAGATATCGGAGAACCTAAAGCGTTCCCGGAGGGACTCAGCCCTGGACTGTGATGAGGAGTCCTCAGAGACGCTGTGTTGCCGCTACCCCCTCACCGTCGACTTTGAGGCCTTTGGCTGGGACTGGATCATTGCCCCCAAACGCTACAAGGCCAACTACTGTTCTGGAGAGTGTGAGTACATGCACCTCCAGAAGTACCCCCACACTCACCTGGTGAACAAGGCTAGCGCCCGGGGTACCACAGGGCCCTGTTGTACTCCAACTAAGATGTCCTCCATCAACATGCTCTACTTCAACCGCATGGAGCAGATCATTTATGGGAAGATACCATCTATGGTGGTGGACCACTGTGGCTGCTCCTGAGCGGGAGGATGAGAGGACAGGACAAAACACACACGCACATTGTGTTGTGTAATGAGTTAAAAAAGTTATCCCAAAGTGAACCCTCTTACAAGAATCCATAATATTTTTGCATAAACGGCTACAGGAGACATGTGAAGTTTGAAAAACATGAACCTTTTGCTCTGAGTGAGGACATGAACTGCCCATACTCTCCCCCCAAGGTTCGTCCCGCAATGTGGCTGGAACTGCTAGAAATATTTAAGGACACATAACACAATTGTCATAGGAGTGCAAAACCTGCACTGAAACAGATGTCCCCGATATTGTGGATCACAGGATTTTGGAACAGCTTGGTGGTCCTCAGAACACAGTGTCACATACAGAGCTACTCTAATAGCCTACATGAATTGAAACCAAAAATGGTATGTTCCTTATGTAGCTAAATGTTTCAGGCCTATAGTCATATTATATTGTGATCAGTTTAGCCTACAGATTATGCTAGGCATTAGAGCTTTCCTAGTACCATATCAACTCAAATCAATTCATATTTGGCACACGGTCAAATATTATTGCACTGGTGGAGCTAGGAAAACAATAACAACTGCTAAATATTTGTATGTGACCAATAATTAAGGTTGCACATTTTGGGGATTTTTCAGAGGTGGAAACTTTCTGTGGGAATTAACAGAAATATATGGGAATTAACAGAAATATTTTTTAATTAATATTAATACCATTTAAATGTAGATTTTTTTGCATTGGATATACAGTATTTACCATATCATATGGAGAAAGAAACATTTTAAACCTTGTAAAAAAGGGAGTACCAGTACCAGATTAATGTGCAGATGTACAAAGTATTTCAGGTAGATATGTACATGAAGGCAGGGTAGGCATCAGGATAGATAATAATGTTTGTGTGTTTGTGTTGTTTTGGTATGTGTGTGTGCGTATGTAGTGAATGTTTATGTGTATGGGTTTTGTGTGGGAGTGTCAATGTATTGTGTGTGAGTGTGTGTGTATATGGTGTGCATATATAGTCAAGTGAGTGTGCATAGGGTCAATGCAAGATAGGGTCAGTGCAGATAGTTTGTGTACTATTAATTTACTATTTAAATCAAATAAAATTGTATTTGTCACATGTGCTGAATATAACTGGTGTAGACCTTGCAATGAAATGCTTACCTACAAGCCCTTAACCAACAATGCAGTTTTAAGAAAAATACCTAAAAATACCTAAAAAAATAAGAAATAAAAGTAACAAATAATTAAACAGCAGCAGTAAAATAACAGTAGCTAGGCTTTATATAGGGGGTGCCGGTACAGAGTCAATGTCACCGGTGATGGTGTTCATGTGTGTCATGTCCAGCCTTTCAAAGCCCTTCATAATTACACATGTGAGTGCTTTAGGCAGGTAAGTAATTTAGGCAGGTTAGCTTAGATCTTTTGGGAACAGGGACAATGGTGGTCGGCTTGAAACATGTTTGGATTACAGACTGGCATAGCCGTAGGGGTGCTGCAGCATATATATACTTTTTTATTACACTTTTTTATTACACCCCCCGGTTGGTGGATTTAAAAAAAAAATTGCAGCACCACCCCCAAACTACTTCCTGCGGCTATGCAGACTGGGACAAGGAGAGTTTGAAAATGTCAGTGAAAATACTTGCCAGCTGCGCATGCTTTGAGAAAGCACCTTGGTATTCTCTCTGGTCCGGCTGCCTTGTTGATTGATAACCTGTTAAACGTATTGCTCACATCGGCCATGGAGAGAAAGATCACACAAGGCACAGTCTTATATTCCTTGAAAACAGGCATTTAGCTCGTATGGGAGTTCTGCATTGCTGGGCAACTCATACAACTCATACATAAGACGAACGTCGGAGCCAGTGTAATAGGATTCCACCTCCCTCCTTGTCCTTTTACATGTTTGATGTCTTGTCGGAGGTTGTAGCATGCTTTCTTGTATGCGTCCATGTATGTGTCCCGTTCCTTGTAGGTGGTAGCTACGCCACTAGCTTACACCACTAGCGCTAACTGCATCTTGCCATTTCACATCGGCTACACTCACCCCCCTTTTGACCTCCTCCCTCTTTCCGCAGCAACCAGTGATCCGGGTCAACAGCATCAATGTAACAGTATAGACTTTATGTCCGTCCCCTCGCCCCGACCTGGGCGCGAACCAGGGACGCTCTGCACACGTCAACAGTCACCCTCGAAGCATCGTTACCCATCACTCCACAAAAGCCGCGGCCCTTGCAGAGCAAGGGGAACCACTACTTCAAGGTCTCAGAGCAAGTGACATCACCGATTGAAACACCACTAGCGCTAACTAGCTAGCCATTTCACATCGGCTACACTAGCTCGGGGATTCAATCTAGCAACCTTTCGGTTACTGGCCCAACGCTCTAAAGTCAAATCAAATCAAATGTTATTTGTCACATACACATGGTTAGCAGATGTTAATGCGAGTGTAGCGAAATGCTTGTGCTTCTAGTTCCGACAATGCAGTAATAACCAACGAGTAATCTAACTAACAATTCCAAAACTACTACCTTATACACACGTGTAAAGGGATAAAGAATATGTAGATAAAGATATGTGAATGAGTGATGGTACAGAACGGCATAGGCAAGATGCAGTAGATGGTATCGAGTACAGTATATACATATGAGATGAGTATGTAAACAAAGTGGCATAGTTTAAAGTGGCTAGTGATACATGTATTACATAAAGATGCAGTAGATGATATAGAGTACAGTATATACGTAGACATATGAGATGAATAATGTAGGGTATGTAAACATTATTTTAAGTAGCATTGTTTAAAGTGGCTAGTGATATATTTTACATCAATTCCCATTATTAAAGTGGCTGGAGTTGAGTCAGTGTGTGGGCAGCAGCCACTCAATGTTAGTGGTGGCTGTTTAACAGTCTGATGGCCTTGAGATAGAAGCTGTTTTTCAGTCTCTCGGTCCCAGCTTTGATGCACCTGTACTGACCTCGCCTTCTGGATGATAGCGGGGTGAACAGGCAGTGGCTCGGGTGGTTGTTGTCATTGATGATCTTTATGGCCTTCCTGTGACATCGGGTGGTGTAGGTGTCCTGGAGGGCAGGTAGTTTGCCCCCGGTGATGCGTTGTGCGGACCTCACTACCCTCTGGAGAGCCTTATGGTTGTGGGCGGAGCAGTTGCCGTCCCAGGCGGTGATACAGCCCGACAGGATGCTCTCGATTGTGCATCTGTAGAAGTTTGAGTGCTTTTGGTGACAAGCCAAATTTCTTCAGCCTCCTGAGGTTGAAGAGGCGCTGCTGCACCTTCTTCACGATGCTGTCTGTGTGGGTGGACCAATTCAGTTTGTCTGTGATGTGTACGCCGAGGAACTTAAAACTTACTACCCTCTCCACTACTGTTCCATCGATGTGGATAGGGGGGTGTTCCCTCTGCTGTTTCCTGAAGTCCACAATCATCTCCTTAGTTTTGTTGACGTTGAGTGTGAGGTTATTTTCCTGACACCACACTCCGAGGGCCCTCACCTCCTCCCTGTAGGCCGTCTCGTCGTTGTTGGTAATCAAGCCTACCACTGTTGTGTCGTCCGCAAACTTGATGATTGAGTTGGAGGCGTGCGTGGCCACGCAGTCGTGGGTGAACAGGGAGTACAGGAGAGGGCTCAGAACGCACCCTTGTGGGGCCCCAGTGTTGAGGATCAGCGGGGTGGAGATGTTGTTACCTACCCTCACCACCTGGGGGCGGCCCGTCAGGAAGTCCGGTACCCAGTTGCATAGGGCGGGGTCGAGACCCAGGGTCTCGAGCTTGATGACGAGTTTGGAGGGTACTATGGTGTTAAATGCTGAGCTGTAGTCAATGAGCAGCATTCTCACATAGGTATTCCTCTTGTCCAGATGGGTTAGGGCAGTGTGCAGTGTGGTTGAGATTGCATCGTCTGTGGACCTATTTGGGCGGTAAGCAAATTGGAGTGGGTCTAGGGTGTCAGGTAGGGTGGAGGTGATATGGTCCTTGACTAGTCTCTCAAAGCACTTCATGATGACGGAAGTGAGTGCTACGGGGCAGTAGTCGTTTCGCTCAGTTACCTTAGCTTTCTTGGGAACAGGAACAATGGTGGCCCTCTTGAAGCATGTGGAAACAGCAGACTGGGATAGGGATTGATTGAATATGTCCGTAAACACACCAGCCAGCTGGTCTGCGAATGCTCTGACGGCGCGGCTGGGGATGCCCCTGGGCCCAAGCCCGTAGGGGGCCCGAAAGGCAAAACAGAACAAAAAAAACATAGGAGCCCGCTCTCAATGTTCAAAATACACCAGAGAGCATAATTTACCCACAGAGGATCACTCGTTTCAGAATAACTGTGGATTAAGTTAGATCAAAAGCACATACATGTAACTGCCAAAATAAAGGAAACACCAACATAAAGGATCTTAATAGGGTGTTGGGCCACCACAAGCTATCAGAACAGCTTCAGTGCGCCTTGGCATATATTCTACAAGTGGACCCAAACCATGCCAGGAAGATCTACCCCACACCAAAACAAATAGTTTCTATGCCTCATTTACTCAAGTGTTTTCTTTATTTTGGTAGTTACCTGTATTCCAACCATTTGGGAAGCATGCTAGCCTAATATAGAACAGCTTGTTGCATTGCCTTAAAACCTATAGAAGGGTTTTGGAACCTCTTACTATGGCAATTTGACTGTTAAACTCATGGTACGCTAGTAATGGCTGCCAGTCCTGACTTGAATAGGAACTGTGATCTATGGATTATATTTATATGGTTTGTTGCCGCTGTCAGTTTGCCTTTTACACATTTCTAAATACAATTGCGGGGAAAACATATTTTTCTCTCACAAATCCCAACAGCAGCACTGTATAGGCCTACTTACAGTATCTTCATCATTGGGTGAGTCAGTGTGCCACTGGAAAGTTTATTTAGTAGCCTACTGTAACCTATAATATATATACTGAACAAAAATATGAATGCAACGTGTAAAGTGTTGGCCACATTTTTCATGAGCTGCAATAAAAGATCCCAAAATTTGTCCATACATTTTCCAAAAAGCTTATTTTTCTCAAAAACTGATGAGTATTTCTGTCTTTAGTGAAGCCCTTTTGTGTGGAAAAACTCATTCAGATTGGCTGGACATGGCTCCCCAGTATGTGGACCTGGCTCCCAAGTGTGTGGGCCTATGCCCACCCATGGCTGCACCCCTGCCCAATCATGAGAAATCCATAGATTAGGGCCTAATTAATTAATTTAAATTGACAGATTGTTTTACATTGACAGAAACTCAGTAAAATCTTTGAAAATGTTGCGTTTATATTTTTGTTCAGTATATATATTTCCTCCTGTCAGAACTAGAAGCACAAGCATTTCGCTACAATCGCATTAACATCTGCTAACCATGTGTCAATGACAAATACATTTGATTAGATTTTTTTTATGTGTTCTCACTTCATTGAGCTGGGCTATTCTTTGAATGCAGACCAAATCGTTTTTATTGATCTCAGTTTGTCAGTGTCAAAGTAGACAATCATTATATATATATAAAAACTATGATTTATAAATCGGGCCATGCCCATTTCCCCAGTTTCAGCAGAGGCTCCAGCTACTTTCACTTTCCCTGAAAACACGTGGTAAACACTTGGCTGTTCTGATCAGTGTCCTCCTCCTTCTGAACGGCAGCAGATAATATAGTATTTGCTTTAGATGGTTTGCTAATGTTTTGGGGAAATTTGCGACGCGTCAACAAATACAAACATGTAATCTATCTTTGATTACAGTTAATGAAAACTGAATTTGATCATTGTCTTCTAATATCCACGAAAATACTTCAGATGGACGGCGAAGGACATCATGGGAGGTTGTTAATCTATCGGAACAGCCCTGTCCGGTTTTGTCTGGCAGCAAAGTCTGCGTCTTGATTGGCTATCGAAAAAGAGTCTGAGTAACCCTGATCATATGCGAAACTCCTATTGGAGAAGACATTCTTCTGCATATGGGCGTCATCATCAGACTATAATGCTACAGATAAAACCATAAGATTCGTTTTAAAATATATATTTGGTTACGCTGTTTGTTGTAAGTGACCTGATTGTACTTTTGTAGCGGATCTGCAACAGGAAACCATCATCTCTTCAAGTCTTTAGTTCGTGATTTGTTGTCCATAGGCAAAGTAAAAGGTAAGGCGATCTATAATTTATAACAGTGTTGATGACAGCCTCTATATCATCTCATTAGAAATTAGAAGGAAATCAACTACTTGCAATCTGTGTTTTGAAACGAGGAAGAACCTTTTTTGTTGAGAACGGGGAAATTAGGTGGTGGTCTGAAGCTAAAAAACGTGACGTTGCGCGATCCCCGTCGAGGGAGGAGCTGATGTTTTGTATATGACGGTAAAACATGCTTATGGTGACAATACAATGTGTTGGCACCTTCCATTCTTGCACATTTTCGCATAAAAAAAAAAATATTTCAACAGTCTGCGCAGGCAAATTTGCCGAACTGCTAAACCTGGAACCAATCACAACTCCCATAAATTTCCCTCGTGATGAAGGCAGCCAATGGCCTGCTTCTATTTTCGATGTAAACACATCCTCTTGTGCCAACCTCAAGCTGCTGCCTTGAACAGATATAACTATCTCCCAAAGACTGAAACAGGATAAATACACATCACCAAAAGTATGTGGATACCACTTCAAATGAGTGGTTTCGGATATTTCAGCAACACCCGTTGGTGTATAAAATCGAGCACATATACAAACATCGGCAGTAGAATGGACTAACTAAAGAGTTCAGTGACTTTTAACGTGGAACCGTCGTTTTTTTTAAAAACTTGATTTAACTAGGCAAGTCGGTTAAGAACAAATTCTTATTTTCAATGACGGCCTAGGAACAGTGGGTTAACTAGTGTCTAGTTTGAGAAACAAATGCCTCAAGTCCTCAACTGGCAGCTTAATTAAATAGTGCCCTCAAAACACCAGTCTCAACCAACAGTGAAGAGGTGACTCTGGGATGCTGGCCTTCTAGGCAGAGTTCCTCTGTCCAGTGTCTGTGTTCTTTTGCCCATCTTAAATATTTTATTTTTATTGGCCAGTCTGAGATATGGCTCTTTCTTAGTAACTCTGCCTAGAAGGCCAGCATCCCGGAGTCGCCTCTCCACTGTTGACATTGAGACTGGTGTTTTGAGGGCACTATTTAATTAAGCTGCCAGTTGAGGACTTGAGGCATTTGTTTCTCAAACTAGACACTAATGTAGTTGTCTTCTTGCTCAGTTGTGCACCCACTCTTTCTATTCTAGTTAGAACCAGTTTGCACTGTTCTGTGAAGTGAGTAGTAAACATCGTTGTACGAGATCTTCAGTTTCTTGGCAATTTCTCACGTTTTGTAGCCTTAATTTCACAGAACAAGAATGGAATAACGAGTTTCAGAAGAAAGTCCTTTGTTTTTGAGCCTGTAATCGAACCCACAAATGCTGATGCTCCAGATACTCAACTAGTCTAAAGAAGGCTAGTTGCATCTTTAATCAGCACAACAGTTTTCAGTCATGCTAACATAATTGCAAAAGGGTTTTCTAATGATCAATTCAGAGTCAGTGGAAAGGCCTCTTTAGTGTCCTAAGTTTTCATAACTGTGTCCTTAATTGCCTACCATATGTAAGCTGTTAGTGTCAACCGTTCCACAGGTGCATGTTCATTAATTGTTTATGGTTCATTGAACAAGCATGGGAAACAGTGTTTAAACCTTTTACAATGAAGATCTATGAAGTTATTTGGATTTTGACAAATTATCTTTGAAAGACAGGGCCCTGAAAAAGGTTAGTATTTTATTTATTTATATATGTATATATATATTACACAGTTGAAGTCGGAAGTTTACATACACTTAGGTTGGAGTCATTAACTCGTTTTTCAACCACTCCACAAATGTCTTGTTAACAAACTATAGTTTTGGCAGAAGAAAGTAAAAGTGCAATATGTGCCATGTAAGAAAGCTAATGTTTAAGTTTCTTGCTCAGAACATGAGAACATATGAAAGCTGGTGGTTCCTTTTAACATGAGTCTTCAATATTCCCAGGTAAGAAGTTTTAGGTTGTAGTTATTATAGGAATTATAGGACTATTTCCCTCTATACCATTTGTATTTCATTAACCTTTGATTATTGGATGTTCTTATAGGCACTTTAGTATTGCCAGTGTAACAGTATAGCTTCCGTCCCTCTCCTCGCTCCTCCCTGGGCTCGAACCAGGAACACAACGACAACAGCCACCCTCGAAGCAGCGTTACCCATGCAGAGCAAGGGGAACAACCACTACAAGTCTCAGAGCGAGTGACGTTTGAAACGCTATTAGCGCGCACCCCGCTGACTAGCTAGCCATTTCACATTGGTTACACCAGCCTCATCTCGGGAGTTGATAGGCTTGAAGTCATAAACTGCGCAATGCTTGACGCACAACGAAGAGCTACAGGCAAAACGCACAAAAGTGCTATTTGAATGAATGCTTACAAGCCTGCTGCTGCTTACCACCGCTCAGTCAGATACTTGTATGCTTGTATGCTCAGCCAGATTATATGCAATGCAGGACATGCTAGACAAACTAGTAATATCACCAACTATGTGTAGTTAACTAGTGATTATGATTGATGGATTGTTTTTTATAAGATAAGTTTAATGCTAGCTAGCAACTTACCTTGGCTTACTGCATTCGTGTAACAGGCAGTCAGTCTCCTTGTGGAGTGCAACAAGAGGCAGATAGTTATAGCGTTGGACTAGTTAACTGTAAGGTTGCAAGATTGGTTCCCCGAGCTGACAAGGTGAAAGTCTGTCGGTCTGCCCCTGAACGAGGCAGTTAACCCACCGTTCCCAGGCCGTCATTGAAAATAAGAATGTGTTGCCTAGTTAAATAAAGATTAAATAAAGGTGTTAAAAAAAATGGCCAAATTGGTGTCCAAAAATACAGATTTTCGATTGTTATGAAAACTTGAATTCGGCCCTAATTAAATCGACAACTAGTTTGAGGATCTGAGGGCCATGCCAAATCTTTTCGGTCTCCTGAGGGGAAATAAGCGTTGTCGTGCCCTCTTCACGACTGTCTTGGTGTGTTTGGTGATGTGGACACCGAGGAACTTGAAGCTTTCAACCTGCTCCACTACAACCTCATCGATGAGAATGGGGGCGTGCTCGGCCCACCTTTTCCTGTAGTCCACAATCATCACCTTTGTCTTGATCACGTCGGGGGAGAGGTTGTTGTCCTTGCACCACACTGCCAGGTCTCTGACCTCCTCCCTATAGGCTGTCGTGTCGGTGATCAGGCCTACCACCGTTGTGTCGTTGGCAAACCTAATGATGGTGTTGGAGTCGTGCTTGGCTATGCAGTCATGAGTGAACAAAGAGTACAGGAGGGGACTTTGCACACACCCCTGAGGTGCCCCTGTGTTGAGGATCAGTGTGGTAGATGTGTTGTTACCTACCCTTACCACCTGGGGGCGGCCTATCAGGATGTCCAGGCTCCAGTTGCAGAGGGAGGTGTTTAGTCCCAGGGTGCTTAGCTTAGTGATGGGCTTTGAGGGCACTGTGGTGTTGAACGCTGAGCTGCATAATGTTGGATGCATTGGAATATAATATTTAGGTGGTTTAATATATTAACCTTCCCACTAACCTTCTAAAAGTTGACGATGCCAAAATCTAGTGTGAGACATGTTTCCGGTAATGTTTGTTTCATGTATATACATTTGAACAAAGCACATCATCACAAATAGTTTTTCACCATTTATTGACTATGGAGACAAGTAGCGAATGTGGCTTAGGGAGTATTTGAAGTATCTAAATATAGTGTAACTTACCAATCAATGTAGTCTATATTAAGTACCGTGGAGGGAACAATCTTACAATGTTGCCGTCCATACATGAGCGCTTTACCATCTATGCCAGAAACCCGAACCTCTGCTAGAGACTTGAACTGTCGTCAATGCATGATTCGGTATTACCCCTTCTCTAGGAGCATTTGTGTGCCCAGGCCCCATAGGCGTATCAAAGACCCCACCCCACCCTGGTCACTAATGTAGATAACCGATGTAGAGAGAGACAACCTTAGCAGAATGCAATCTAAAGCTTGTGTGGTCTAGAGACGAGAGCTCTACCATCTATGGCAAAAGCCTGGGCTGCTGACGACAACAATATAATTCTCCCCATTGCATGTTACAATAGTAAAATGGTCTGTTTTGTCATGTGTTAAACTGATTCTACATTGAATTTAGTCTTTGAAATGTTCAAACAACCAGATGCATCTGTCGTTGGTGTTCTTCAACTCCAAAATGTACTTGGACTGTGTAAGACAACCCACAAAGAAAAGACAACAGGCAAATATACACATGTGGTCTCAATGTCTAAATAGTGACTGACGGCAGGGCGAGTTCAAATGGCAGCACTTGGTGAATAGATCAAAGGAGATAAAAGTGAGAGACGACAATTAATAAAGATGCTCAAACAAGCACATGTATCTGTGGTGGGTGTTCTTCAACTCTAAAATGCCCTAGACTGTCCAAGACAAAATCCACAAAGAAAAGACAACAGGCATATGTGGTCCCAATGTCTAAATAGAGACAGCAGGGCGAGTTCAAACTGCAGTAGGATGGTTCTCCTCACAGGTCCGTGAATCAGACAAAGCTTGGTGAATAGCACTTGGTTGATCTCTGGGAGCAGGACTCATGAGAGCTGAATAGATAAAGTGAGAGACCAGAATGAATCAAATCCATCATCACAGCAAAGGAATGTATTTTGTGAGCTAGAAAATGAACATTCTGACAGTCTGAGGCAGGGTGCTCTGCAATCATCCTAGTCCAGCTATTGACAGGGATAATGTGGCATTTCGTATTTGTCAGTATGAATTAAATGAGTGGGGCCTGCCTTGATGACTGTATTAGATGTACACTACTTGTCCAATAGATTTTTGTGGCCTTGAATTATTACTCCCGGAATGACATGCTAGCTAATGATAAACCTACAGTATCTGCTCCTGCTAGCTAGCAACATATCTTCTTATTAGCAAGTTAGCTATATTGCTAAGGTTGCTGTGTTCTAAGTTGGGAGTCGTTTTACAGCTTGCATTGACGGTCTCATGTTTCTATAACTAAATAGTTCAAAATAAATAGACTTGATACCCGATAGCAGTTTTGTCGGACGAAGATTGCTCTCGAGATGTCACCAGCTGTCTACTACCTTAGATACGGACACTGTGACTGGCAGACGTGATCAGCAGAGAGAGTACCATGAATAGTACACACGTTTTGAGTTTAGTACTCTAGCGAACATAAAAGGTATGTGTTTAAATGTTTGTGTTCAGAAGAGAAAAAAAACACTATGTAAAAACCAGCTCCTCCCTCGACAGAGATTGATCATCTCGAAAACTTAAGCAGATTCTGTCGCTTGCTACGGGCCATCACCTAAAGGGGTCCAGAAGGACCTTTACCTAGAACAGCAAGCTGATACAGGCCATATTGTAACCAAATACACGTCTCAAATCTAACGGTTATTGCTACCAGGTGCATTGATCCATGTTATAGTAGTTCCTGTCTCAATCTTAGACAATATGAATATCTTCATTTATTTCATTGCCTCATTTCATAACTCACTGTTACTCCTCCTTGATCAGATGGCCCAGTGGTGCCAGCTGCAACTACTGGAGTCTAAATACCTGGAGCAGGTCGACCAGCTCTACGATGACTCCTTCCCCATGGACATCAGACAGTACCTCAGCAAATGGATTGAGAGCATCGACTGGTAAGCAGTGACGGGAGGAGAGAGTCTGCTGTATTTAATAGATACATATAGATTCTATTCTACTATATTTGGATCTATGCCATTCTATTTTAGTGATGCTGAGACGCTGCTGTATAATGGATCTATAAAGCTCTAATATCGCTACTGTTATCTATTCACATAACTTCATCCGATCTCTTCCCCTGTGATTGAAACCCTGTAGGGAAAATGTGGCTGTTCAGGACTCCTTAGCAACAGTACGTTTCCATGACCTCCTAGCCCAGCTGGATGATCAACACAGCCGCTTCGCCCTGGAAAACAACTTCCTGCTACAACACAACATCCGCAAGATCAAGAGAAACCTCCAGGTATAGTATGAGCTCAGTCACGTCTGTGCCAGTGGCCTTCCATACTGTATTGCTTGTATGCTACAGTAATGATCTATAATAACTGTTTTTAGTATTATTCTGGTTATGACCCCAGTGTCTGAATGGTTTTTGGGATTTATAGTAATAAAGTACACACTTTCACAGGACCACTTTCAGGAGGACCCCGTTCACATGGCCATGATCATCTCCAGAAACCTGAAGGAGGAGCAGAAGATCCTGGCTGCTGCCAAAAGCATAGAGGTCCCCTACATTGACTTTTATTGACATGCATTGTAATTAACAAAATCACCACACTATCCACGCTTTCAGATATTGTAGGTGATACATAACTGTATATTGGAGCGTTTACATGCTTTAACTGTGAGGTTAAATGAACAGTATTTTCTTCTCAGACCAACAGAGAAAACACACAGACTAGCATGGTTCTGGAGAAACAAAAACTGGACAACAAAGTCAAAGACATGAAAAACAAGGTTCAGGTGAGTGATCGTTTCCATCATTATACTACACTGCTCAAAGAAATAAAGGGAACACTAAAATAACACATCCTAGATCTGAATGAATGAAATATTCTTATTAAATACTTTTTTCTTTACATAGTTGAATGTTCTGACAACAAAATCACACAAAAATTATCAATGGAAATCAAATTTATCAACCCATGGAGGTCTGGATTTGGAGTCACACTCAAAATTAAAGTGGAAAACCACACTACAGGTTGATCCAACTTTGATGTAATGTCCTTAAAACAAGTCAAAATGTGGCTCAGTAGTGTGTGTGGCCTCCACGTGCCTGTATGACCTCCCTACAATGCCTGGGCATGCTCCTATGAGGTGGCGGATGGTCTCCTGAGGGATCTCCTCCCAGACCTGGACTAAAGCATCCGCCAACTCCTGGACAGTGGTGCAACGTGGCGTTGGTGGATGGAGCGAGACATGATGTCCCAGATGTGCTCAATTGGATTCAGGTCTGGGGAACGGACGGGCCAGTCCATAGCATCAATGCCTTCCTCTTGCAGGAACTGCTGACACACTCCAGCCACATGAGGTCTAGCATTGTCTTGCATTAGGAGGAACCCAGGGCCAACCGCACCAGCATATGGTCTCACAAGGGGTCTGAGGATCTCATCTCGGTACCTAATGGCAGTCAGGCTACCTCTGGCGAGCACATGGAGGGCTGTGCGGCCCCCCAAAGAAATGCCACCCCACACCATGACTGACCCACCGCCAAACCGGTCATGCTGGAGGATGTTGCAGGCAGCAGAACGTTCTCCACGGCGTCTCCAGACTCTGTCACATGTGCTCAGTGTGAACCTGTTTTTATCCGTGAAGAGCACAGGGCGCCAGTGGCGAATTTGCCAATCTTGGTGTTCTCTGGCAAATGCCAAACGTCCTGCACGGTGTTGGGCTGTAAGCACAACCCCCACCTGTGGACGTCGGGCCCTCATACCACCCTCATGGAGTCTGTTTCTGACCGTTTGAGCAGACACATGCACATTTGTGGCCTGCTGGAGGTCATTTTGCAGGGCTCTGGCAGTGCTCCTCCTGCTCCTCCTTGCACAAAGGCGGAGGTAGTCGTCCTGCTGCTGGGTTGTTGCCCTCCTACGGCCTCTTCCACATCTCCTGATGTACTGGCCTGTGTCCTGGTAGCGCCTCCATGCTCTGGACACTATGCTGACAGACACAGCAAACCTTCTTGCCACAGCTCGCATTGATGTGCCATCCTGGATGAGCTGCACTACCTGAGCCACGGTTGTAGACTCCGTCTCATGCTACCACTAGAGTGAAAGCACCGCCAGCATTCAAAAGTGACCAAAACATCAGCCAGGAAGCATAGGAACTGAGAAGTGGTCTGTGGAGAACCACTCCTTTATTGGGGGTGTCTTGCTAATTGCCTATAATGTCCACCTGTTGTCTATTCCATTTGCACAACAGCATGTGAAATTTATTGTCAATCAGTGTTGCTTCCTAAGTGGACAGTTTGATTTCACAGAAGTGTGATTGACTTGGAGTTACATTGTGTTGTTTAAGTGTTCCCTTTATTTTTTTGAGCAGTGTATATGTTGATTCCGTCAGTGATTTGCAGTACGTGTTCATGCATGTCAGGTTTGCCATCTATCTGATCCAACGCGTTTATCTCACTTGCTAGGAAGCGGATCAGAATGTAAAGTCTCTGGAATACCTTCAAGATGAGCATGACTTTAAGGAAAATACTCTTAAGAACAGAGGTGAGGTGTTTTATTCTCTATCTGTAGTAGATCATCTATTTACAGGAATCTGCGTTTCAAGTATAGTCAGTAAGATGATGTTTTTCCTTCTCCCACTTTAGAACATGAAATGAACGGGCTGACACCGAAACAGCTGGAACACGAGAAGCTGCTGATTGCAGAGATGTGTTTGAAGCTGAAGATCAAGAGAGGGGTAAGAGGGGTCAGGATGAGGTTAAACGGTGACGTTTTATCATGACATTGTACTGTGAATTTTAACCGATTTGTTTACGCCTCAATCACCACTAAAACTACATGTATTTTAGTCATTCAGAACAGTTGCGACTAAGGGTGCTTTCACACCAAATTGGTTTGGTGCATTTGGACTGGTGTGAACATTATATCCGCACTTGGGAGGGCACTAAACAATGCACAGGGGTTCACTCAAAAAGGGTGGTCTTGGTTCAATTCAATTCGTACAACTGCTGCGGTTCGCTGAAGGTGAGAATGCAGTCAGCCAAAACACAGGAAAAGAGGTTGCGCATTATTTTTGATTGTTTGACAGCATTTTATTTAATGCTCGCAGCATCATCACTTGAGGTCTCTGAAACATTTTGTGAGTAGCAACGCATTCGTGAGTGCATCCAATGCAGGTTAGGGGAGCCGGGGGGTTATACCGGGGGGCTATACCGGGGGTATAGCTGAATATAGCCTATTCACCTTGCAGTTAGAGCGGCTATTGCGCTACGTTTCCTCCTTCGTGTTGTTGGAAGACCAAAGCGAAAGTAATATGAAGATCGGGACACACAAGTGATGCTTTAGAATAATCAGAGATGGATTTAACGTGAGCATTTAAACAAATGACTTTTATGGATACATGGTTTTGTTGAGGAATTTTTTGTTCGTTTGACATTTGGAAATGTGAAACCAATCGGATCAAATAGGAGGGAAAAGACAATGTTAACAAATAGATTAGAACTATATCTCAAAACTATATGTGAAAACGCCCTTAGTGTATTATCCAGCAATAACCAGCCTACTAACGTTGAAGAGTAGATAATAACTGTTCTTTGTGTGCATGGGACTTTACTTAATTTCCCCCACAGGAAGTGGTTGGCCAGTTGGCGGAGGTGCTCAACATGGCCGAGGCGGTCCAGTCAGACCTGATCTCAGAGGAGCTGGCGGAGTGGAAGAAGAGGCAGCAGATCTCCTGTATCGGAGGACCACCCAACGCATGTCTGGACCAACTGCAGAACTGGTGAGGAGGCTAGTTCATTCTTTCGGGCATCTCTTGTCTGATCAAGCAAAAATATGAATTTAGGAACCCAACAAATAAAGTAATCTTCTTATTCGGCTTCATCTTCTTCTTCCCCTGTAGGTTCACAGCGGTGGCGGAAAGCCTGCAGCAGGTGAGGCAGCAGCTGAAGGAGCTCCAGGAACTAGAGCAGAAGTACACATACGACAACGACCCAATCAAACAGCAGAAAGGCTTCCTGGAGGGGCGGGCCCTGACACTGTTCCGGAACCTCCTAGAACAGTGAGTGACACCACATTTGTATTCCAATGTTAAAGGACCATTCTGTGTTTTTCGCTGGTGTTTGTGATTATTTTATTGTTTTTTTTCCCCAATTTTGTGGTATCCAATTGGTAGTTTACAGTCTTGTCCCGTCGCTGCAATTCCCGTACGGACTCGGGAGAGGCGAAGGTCGAGAGCCATGCGTCCTCTGAAACACGACATTGCCAAGGCTCACTGCTTCTTGACACAGTGCTCGCTTAACCCAGAAGCTAGCCGCACCAATGTGTTGGAGGAAACACCGTACAACTGCCGATCGCAGTCAGTGTGCATGCTCCCGGCCGCAACAAGGAATCGCTAGACAGTGATGGGACAAGGACATCCCGGCAGGCCAAACCCTCCCCTAACCCGGAGGACACTTGGCCAATTGTGCGCCGCCGCATGGGTCTCAGCCGGCTGTGACATAGCCTGGGGTCGAACCTGGGTCTATAGTGGCGCCTCTAGCACTGCTATGCAGTGCCTTAGACCTCTGAAAGTATTCAGACCCCTTGACTTTTTCCACATTTATGGAAACCACCAGACTCAACATCAACAGTGAAGAGGCAACTCTGGATGCTGGCCTTCTAGGTAGAGTTCCTCTGTCCAGTGTCTGTGTTCTTTTGCCCATCTTAAACTTGTATTTTTATTGGCCAGTCTGAGATATGTCTTTTTCTTTGCAAATCTGCCTAGAAGGCCAGCTTCCCGGAGTCGCCTCTTCACTGTTGACGTTGAGACTGGTGTTTTACGGGTACTATTTAATGAAGTTGCCAGTTGAGGACTTGTGAGGTGTATTTTTCTCAAGCTAGACACTCTAATGTACTTGACCTCTTGCTCAGTTGTGCACTGGGGCCTCCCACTTCTCTTTCTATTCTGGTTAGACAGTTTGCACTGTTCTGTGAAGGGAGTAGTACACAGCGTTGTACGAGATCAGTTTCTTGGCAATTTCTCGCATGGAATTGCCATCATTTCTCAGAACAAGAATAGACTGACGAGTTTCAGAAGAAAGTTATTTGTTTCTGGCCATTTTGAGCCTATAATTGAACCCACAAATGCTGATGCTCCAGATACTCAACTAGTCTAAGGAAGGCCAGTTTTATTGCTTCTTTAATCAGATCAACAGTTTTCAGCTGTGCTAACATAATTGCAAAATGGTTTTCGAATGAGAAATTAGCCTTTTAAAATGATGAACTTGGATTAGCTAACACAACATGCCATTGGAACACAGGAGTGATGGTTGCTGATAATGGGCTTCTGTACGCCTATGTAGATATTCCATAAAACATCTGCTGTTTCCAGCTACAATAGACATTTATAACATTTACAATGTCTGCACATTATTTCTGATCAATTTGATGTTATTTTAATGGACAAAAAATGTGCTTTTCTTTCAAAAACAAGGACATTTCTAAGTGACCCCAAACTTTTGAACGGTAGTGTATATATACTGTATATTCTACCCATTTGTTCTTGAAGAATATCTTAATGCCTCTATACAATATATCCCCTCTAAATTCCTTGTGTCTATGGTGTTTCTCAGTTCCTTGGTGGTGGAGAGACAGCCCTGTATGCCCACACATCCACAGAGACCTCTGGTGCTGAAGACACAGGTGCAGTTCACTGTCAAGCTCCGGTAAGCACAACACAACAGCACCTCCCGTCTGTAGTTCCTCCCGTCAGTAGTTCCTATGAATCTGTCCAGACCTGGTTGAGTTTTGATTAGCATTTTCTCTCTAGATTTCTTGTGAAGCTCCAGGAATTCAATTATCAACTCAAAGTGAAAGCTTTGTTTGACAAGTAAGTGGATGAGTGTGGTAGAATATATGTGTTTGTCCGTTGTTATGCCCTGCTCTTGAATTTGTGACGTGAATACATAACTAAAGAAGGAATGCACATTGCGTTTTCCCTCCAGGGACGTTACAGAAAAGAAAGGGTTTCGTAAGTTCAACATATTGGGCACCAACACAAAAGTTCTGAATATGGAGGAGTCAAATGGAAGCCTGGCTGCAGAGTTTCGCCATTTGGTAAGCTGGCACCATTTACAACTGGCATACAGGGCATTACACCTGAACGAGTTGTCCCGATTTTCCATTTGGACCTGCACTGTCATCACTCCTTACAGTTTATTCTCTGGTCTCAACACAGCAACTGAAAGAGCAGAAAGTAGCCGGCAACAGAACAAATGAGGTGAGAGATTACCTGGGTTATATGACTGCCCTATAATGACAAGGTGATCAGTTACAGTCAATTCATTCCGATAGATATGAGAAGTGCTAAGCACAGCGTGGCACTGAGTCCTAGGGTGGGTCACAATGATATCTCTTTTCTCCTGAAGAGTGCACTCGTTCACCACTTCCCACATATGTTAAAGCATTGAATTGGTATGGTTCGGAGGGAGTTTCCATCATATTTCTCATACCAGTCATTTTCCTTTCAAATCAGGGAAGTGAACAAGTGCAGACTTTTGGAGGAAGGCAAGACAATTGGGACATAGCCCCTAATGTGTTGCTGTCTGACCGTGTTATTCCAGGGGCCTCTCATTGTGACAGAGGAGCTGCACTGCATCTGCTTTGAGTCTGAACTCAACCAGTCAGGTCTGGAGCTCAAGCTAGAGGTAAGTGATCTGAAATATAGTTCAGAAAGGAAACACCAAGTAGAATTTTTTAAATATTTTTTTTTACAATTGATTTAAGAATGAATAATGCAAGTCGTGGCGATATAGGCTCTACTCCTTCAGGGTAGCTCACTGCCCATGCAAAGCATCAATATCTAAAATGACCTACAAGCAGGAAAACAGAACCTAACAGGTCGAGGCTGGGGTGATGGTGGGAGTAAAGAAGCAAACGGATACTAGCAGGATGTGTTAGCAGAATCAGTCATCTTAAATAGAACGCCAAATAAGGTGAAGGGGATCGTTACTAGCATCTAATTGGTGCCATCTCAGCTGATGCTGAAGCGGGCACTCGGCTTCCTTTTCTGAACTGGCTTCGCTATATTTCAGAAAACAAACACCACATAGAAATATGTTTAACCATTTATTAAATAATGAAGATTTCAAGTCTTGGCGATATAGGCTCTGTTACATCAGGGGAGCTCACTGCAACAAGCAAAGCGTTAATATATAAAATTACCTACATGCTATACCAATCCCCCAAATCAGCAGAACCATACACACTATGTGTCACTACTGCAGAAAGTGCCATTGAGACATGATCAAATAGACCAGCTAGGTCATCCTACCATTACAAGACTATACAATGTGTGAATATGAACCATGTGTAGAATGCGCTGTGCAACGTATGTCTTGTACAGTGCCTTGCAAAAGCATTCATCCCCCTTGGCGTTTTTCCTATTTTGTTGCATTACAAGCTGTAATTTAAATAGATTTTTATTTGGATTTCATGTAATGGACATAAACAAAATAGTCCAAATTGGTGAAGTGAAATAAAAAAAATAACTTGTTTCAAGAAATTATACAAAATAAAAAACTGAAAAGTGGTGCGTGCATATGTATTCACCCCTTTGTTATGAAGCCGAGTTCAAACAGGTGCAGTTAATACAGGTAATGAGTGGAGAACAGGAGGGCTTCTTAAAGAAAAAACGAACAGGTCTGTGAGAGCCGGAATTCTTACTGGTTGGTAGGTGATCAAATACTTATGTCATGCAATAAAATGCAAATTAATTACTTAAAAATCATACAATGTGATTTTCTGGATTTTTGTTTTAGATTCCGTCTCTCACAGTTGAAGTGTACCTATGATAAAAATGACAGACCTCTACATGCTTTGTAAGTAGGAAAACCTGCAAATTCGGCAGTGTATCAAATACATCCCACGGAGCGCCATTCAATCCATTATTAAAAAATGGAAAGAATATGGCACCATAACAAACCTGTCAAGAGCGAGCCGCCCACCAAAACTTACAGACCAGGCAAGGAGGGCATTAATCAGAGAGGTAACAAAGAGACAAACGATAACCCTGAAGGAGCTGCAAAGCTCCACCGCGGAGATTGGAGTATCTGTCCATAGGACCACTTAGTACACTCCACAGAGCTGGGCTTTACCGAAGAGTGTCCAGAAAAAATATATTGCTTAATGAAAAAAATAAGCATACACGTTTGTTGTTCGCCAAAAGTGGGAGACTCCACAAACATATGGAAGAAGGTACTCTGGTCAGATGAGACTAAAATTTCGCTTTTTGTCCAAGGAAAGCGCTGTCTGGCGCAAACCCAACACCTCTCATTACCCAGAGAACAACATCCCCACAGTGAAGCATGGTGGTGGCAGCATCATGCTGTGGGGATATTTTTCATCGGCAGGGACAGGGAAACTGGTCAGAATTGAAGGAATAATGGATGGTGCTAAATACAGGGAAATTCTTGAGGGAAACCTGTTTCAGTCTTCCAGAGACTGGGACGGAGGCTCACCTTCCAGCAGGACAATGACCCTAAGCATACTGCTAAAACAACACTTGAGTGGTTTACGGGAAAACATTTAAATGTATTGGAAAGGCCTAGTCAAAGCCCAGACCTCAATCCAATTGAGAATCTGTGGTATGACTTAAAGATTGCTGTACACCACCGGAACCCATCCAACTTGAAGGAGCTGGAGCAGTTTTGCCTTGAAGAATGGGAAAAAAATCCCAGTGGCAAGATGTGCCAAGCTTATAGAGACATACCCCCAAGGCTTGCAGCTGTAATTGCTGCAAAATGTGTCTCTACAAAGTATTGACTTTGGTTGGGGGGGTGAATTGTTATGCATGCTCAAGTTCTGTTTTTTTTTTGTCTTGTTTGTTTCACAATAAAAAATATTTTGCATCTTCAAAATGTTGTGTAAATCAAATGACACAAATCCCCCCAAAAATCCATTTTAATTCCAGGTTGTAAGGCAACAAAATAGGAAAAATGCCGGGGGGGGGATACTTTCACAAGCCACTATAGTTCTCATATGACACTGGTGACCCTTGCTTGAGGCAAGGTGAGCTGTTATCTTAGGACAAATATACTATCTAACTAGCAACCGTAAGCAGTACGGACCCAACCACCCTGGAGACGCACCGCCGGGTGCTCACACTGAAACTAAATAAGTAATCATCTGACGGGTCAGCATAAGGAGATATTTTTATCTAACAAGCAAACGTAAGCAATATGAGCCAGTCTACCACCTGCAGCTACGGTGCCTTCAGAAAGTATTCAGACCCCTTGACCCCTAGATGTTAAAATGTGAGTGTCCATAATGCAAACAGTACTTAAGAGATAATGCAAGATTAAAGGGAAGGAGCACTTAGTGTATCTCAGACTGAGGAACCCATAAAGCCATCATACGGGCCCGCCTTTGGAAAAGTGCAATGCAACTACAACACTTTTGCCTCAACTTGGACTCAAACTTGTGCTACTGAGAGAGAGCGAGAGAGAGAGAGGCTTTTCCTAAGGCCATGAGAGTAGCGGAAAGGTTGATCCTGATTAGGCTGCGCACATAGCATAAAACAACATGCAGGTGCATGCACGAGTGTGCAAAGGGAGAGTGACATGATCATCTAAAACCTAGGTCTACAATATAGTCTGAGAGAAGATAGATGATGACCTGATAACAAGAAGAAATAGACCAAATAGATACTGAAATATGCCTGCATATTAGTTAGCTCAGAACAGAAGCGGCAAGTATAGCTATAATTGCACACTATTTCAGACCTGCACGTTAAATTGAGTGTTTTTAGCTAAATGTATAAGGGAAGGTCCCAGAATGATTAACCTACAGTCAGAATATGTACGGAATTATAAATGTGACTGGAAGACACCGTAAATGTATAGCTGATACTATAGTGTCTTGCAGCGGTCTGGTGTCCCGCGCGACACATAATAGGCTACTATCTAGACTGCCCTAAACAAATTTGCGGCCGCATGAGACCAAATACTATCAAATCGGCGTGATAAGCACCAACCTGCTCGTGTCATCAAGAAAACATTGGTACTCGCTGTATATCGACGCATAAAGACTAGTGTAGGCTACTTCCTCCTGTATAGGCGAGTCAATTTCTATGTGATGGGGTGTTAACCGAGCGCACAGACCCTGCCCGATACTGGCATTGGAAATAAAAAACAAATAAAGTATACAATACTCCCGAGACAAATCTACGAGCTAGCTAGTTGTAGCCGCTATTGACAACAGCAGAGCAGCGACGTGGATTGATCCTCGCAGCCAGACATGCCACATGAGCATATTGAATGAGGTTCAAATCAGAAAAACGCAGCATAGTGAGAAGCGGCTAGTTACAGCAGCAGCGTCAATGCTGCAAAAGAAGCAAACGCATACTAGCAATCACAGCTGAGGCGGGGACTCAGGTTCCCTATCTGAACTGGCTTCTATTTATATTAGGCCTACACTCCCATTTTCATAAGGTCCAACAGCACTCTGACCTTATTTAATTTGACTTTCTCTGGCCTCTGGTCCTTCTTAGACCATCTCCCTGCCCATCGTGGTCATCTCCAACGTCAGCCAGTTGCCCAGTGGCTGGGCCTCCATCCTGTGGTACAACATGCTGACCAGCGAACCCAAGGTAGAACAGTGCATTCATTCAATTTAACCTTTATGTATACATGTAATTTGCATTGAGATCAAATCTCATTGCAAGAGAGACCTGTTCAGAAGGCCAACGCATTAGCCAGTCTAAATCAGATTTTAAAAAATTGACAGTACACAAACGCACTGCTCTCCTTTTCTGTCTCGCTCGTTTTCCCTGGTCTGTCCCAGAACCTGAAGTTCTTCCTGAGCCCTCCTGCAGCATCCTGGGGTCAGCTGTCTGAGGTGCTGAGCTGGCAGTTCTCCTCTGTCACCAAGAGGGGACTCAATGAAGAGCAGCTAGGCATGCTGGCCGACAAACTACTGGGTGAGTCATGATGGGGGGGGATTGGCTTTTGTTATGTTACCATACTTCTAATAACGTTGCTGGTTGATTTACAAACTCCCGATACTTCATGATGAGGTTAACCTAGATACATTTTCTAACAGGCCAGAAAGCACAGAGGAATCCTGAGGGCCTTATCCCCTGGACCAAGTTCTGTAAGGTAGGTCATGACTACAATATACAGAATACAACATCTTTACAGTTGTAATATAGAAGGACCTAGTAATCCATCTAGACATCTGAAGACACATTGTCTACTGTAGAGTCTCAATGAGAAGAGCTTTCCCTTCTGGCTGTGGATCGAAGCTATCCTGGACCTCATCAAGAGACACCTGCTGTCCCTGTGGAACGATGGGTGAGTTAGTTCTTTATCAGTCGGTTGAACATTATCATTATCTGCGTTAGCAGAATGGTATCCATAGCTGCAATTTCTCAGCACAAAAGCAAACAACTACACTGTTAAGCTCTAGTAAGCTGAGGAACCCTCAATTCGGTTCTCTTATATCGAGGCAGAGTTGTTTTGATAACTGGTTGAGGAATTTGGTAGCAACAGCATTGAGTCACAATCAGTCGATTCTTGTAAAAATGGAAAAAGTCGGTGTTTGTATTCGATAAAGGTTTGTATTGAAAGTATGAATTTCAGCACACCGCTGAAGGAACGCAGTTGTATATGACAAACATAGGTACAGGTAAGCTTTTTCAGAATTTACATTTTTACGACAATCAATTGATGGTGACTCAATGTTGTTGCTAGCAAATCCCGCGACCAGTTATTAAAACTCAACTCCGCCTCGATATAAGAGAACTGAGTTGCGCGTTCCTCTTGCTAGCTCTAATGGACTACCAGGGACCACACATGGCTGAATCAGGTACAGTGCATTCGGAAAGTATTCTGGGAAGGGCCCCTTTTCCACATGTTCTTACTTTACAGACTTATTCTAAAATGGATTCAACAAAAATCCTAATCAATCACAGTACCCCATAATGACCAAGCGAAAACAGGTTTTTAGAAATGTATTAAAAATAAAAACATAAGTATTCAGACCCTTTGCTATGAGACTCGAAATTGAGCTCAGGTGCATCCTGTTTCCGGTGATCATCCTTCAGATGTTGCTACAACTTGATTGGAGTCCACCTGTGGTAAATTCAATTTATTTGACATGACTTGGAAAGGCACACACCTGTCTATATAAGGTCCCACAGTTGACAGTGCATGTCAGAGCAAAAACCAAGCCAAGAGGTCGAAGGAATTGTCCGTAAAGCTCCTAGACAGGATTGTGATGAGGTACAGATCTGGGGAAGAGTACCAAAAAATGTCTGCAGCATTGAAGGTCCCCAAGAACAGATTGGCCTCCATCATTCTTAAATGGAAGAAGTTTGGAACCACCAAGACTCTTGCAAGAGCTGGCCGCCCGGCCAAACTGAGAAATCGAGGGAGAAGGGCCTTCGTCAGGGAGGTGACCAAGAAACCAATGGTCACGTTGACAGAGCTTCAGAGTTCCTCTGTGGAGATGGGAAAACCTTCCAGAAGGACTACTATCTCTGCTGCACTCCACCAATCAAGCCTTTATGGTAGAGTGGCCAGATGGAAGCCACTCTTCAGTAAAATGCAAATGACAGTCTGCTTGGAGTTTTTCAAAAAGCAACTAAAGGACTCGCAGACCATGAGAAACAAGATGGCGCCAGAGAGGATGGCTGCCACTTTATTGGATCTTAACCATCCGTGCCATTTTTTTTTTTTTCACATTGTATTAAAAAAAAATCTTACCTAATGTTGCTGCTACCTTCTCTTATGACCGAAAAGAGCTTCTGGACATCATAACAGCGACTACTAACCTTGAATTGGTTCATTTATGAGTTGGGCGAGAAGGATTTACTCCAGACACCCGAACAGGCCCTCATCCCCGTAAGACAAGGCGTAGCGGTCTATGTATATTTGTAAACAACAGCTGGTGCACGGTATCTAAAGGAAGTCTCAAGGTTTTCCTCGCCTGAGGTAGAGTATCTCATGATAAGCTGTCGACCACACTATCTACCTAGAGAGTTTATTTGTATTTTTCGTAACTGTCTACATACCACCACAGACCGACGCAATGAGCTGTATACCACCATAAGCAAACAGGAAAATGCTCATCCAGAGGCGGCGCTCCTAGTGGCCGGGGACTTTAATGCAGGGAAACTTAAATCAGTTTTACCTAATTTCTTTCAGCATGTTAAATGTGCAGCCAGAGGGGAAAAGAACTTTAGACCAACTTTACTCCACACACAGATGCGTACAAAGCTCTCCCTCGCCCTCCATTTGGCAAATGTGACAATAATTCTATCCTGATTCCTGCTTACAAGCAAAAATTAAAGCAGGACGCACCAGTGACTCGGTCAATAAAAAAGTGGTCAGATGAAGCAGATGCTAAAATACAGGACTGTTTTGCTAACACAGACTGGAATATGTTCCGGGATTCTTCTGATGGCATTGAGGATTACACCACATCAGTCACTGGCTTCATCAATAAGTGTATTGATGACGTAGTCCCCACATTGACTGTACGTACATACCCCAACCAGAAGCCATGGATTACAGGCAACATCGGTACTGAGCTAAAGGGTAGAGCTGCCACTTTCAAGGAGCGGGACTCTAACCCAGAAACTTATAAGATATCCCGCTATGCCCTCTAACGAACCATCAAACAGGCGAAGTGTCAATACAGAACTAAGATCGTACTACACCGGCTCAGATGCTCGTCGGATGTGGCAGGGCTTGCAAACTATTATAGACTACAAAGGGAAGCTCAGCCGAGAGCTGCCCAGTGTCACGAGCCTACCAAATAAGCCTGCTAGCCTGCACGAGCCTGCTAAATAACTTATATGCTTGCTTCGAGGCAAGTAACACTGAAACATGCATGAGAGCATCAGCTGTTCCGAACAACTGTGTGATCACCCTCTCTGCAGCCGATGTGGGACCATCATAGTCCCTGTGCCCAAGAACACCAAGGTAACCTGTCTAAATGTCTTCCGCCCCGTAGCACTCACGTCTGTAGCCATGAAGTGCTTTGAAAGGCTGGTCATGGCTAACATCAACACCATTATCCCAGAAACCCTAGACCCACTCCAATTTGCATACCACCCAACAGATCCACAGATGATGCAATCTCTATTGCACTGCACTCTGCCCTTTCACACCTGGATGAAAGGAATACCTACGTGAGAATGCTATTCATTGACTACAGCTCAGCGTTCAACACCATAGTGTCCTCAAAGCTCATCACTAAACTAAGGACCCTGGGACTAAACACCTCCCTCTGCAACTGGATCCTGGACTTCCTGACAGGCCGCCCCCAGGTGGTAAGGGTAGGTAACAACACATCCGCCACGCTGATCCTCAACATGGGGGCTTTTAGGGGTACGTGCTCAGTCCCCTCCTGTACTCCCTGTTCACTCATGACTTCATGGCCAGGCACGACTCCAACACCATCATTAAGTTTGCCGATGACACAACAGTGGTAGGCCTGATCACCGACAACAATGAGACAGCCTATAGGGAGGAGGTCAGACTCCTGACCGCGTGGGGCAAGGACAACAACCTCTCCCTCAACATGATCAAGACAAAGGGCACAACAAAACATATTCCCCCTCGGGAGACTGAAAATATTTAGGTGTCACTTCTGGAGGAAACCTAGCACCGGTGAAGAATGGCGGTGGCAGCATCATGCTGCGAGTATGATTTTCAGCGGCAGGGACTGGGAGACTAGTCAGGATCGAGGGAAAGATGAACGGAGCAAAGTACAGAGAGATTCTTGATGAAAACCTGCTCCAGAGTGCTCAGGACCTGAACCAGACTTGAACCCAATCGAACATCTCTGAAGAGACCAGAGACCTGTAAATAGCTGTGCAGTGACTCTCCCCATCCAACCTGACAGAGCTTGAGAGGATCTGCCTAGAAGAATGGGAGAAACTCACCAAATACAGGTGTGCCAAGCTTGTAGCATCATACCCAAGACAACTTGAGGCTGTAATCGCTTCCAAAGGAGCTTCAACAAAGGGTCTGAATACTTATGTAAATGTGATATTTCAGTTTTTTATTTGTAATAATTTCTAAAAACCTGTTTCTGCTTTGTCATAATGGGGTAGATTGATGAGTAAAAAAAACAATTGATTCCCTTTTAGAATGAAGCTTTAACATAACAAAATGTGGAAAAAGTCAAGGGGTCTGAATACTTTCCAAATGCACTGTACATTTACAGAATTTTTGGACAATGTGAATTTCCCCTGTCAAATAGACGTAGAGGTTAAGAAATGTTTATTTTCTTTTTCTCACCCACACAGTTGCATCCTGGGCTTTGTGAGTAAGGAGAGGGAGAAGGCCCTGCTGACTGGGAAGTGTCCAGGCACGTTCTTGCTGCGCTTCAGTGAGAGTAGCAGAGACGGAGCCATCACATTCACTTGGGTGGAACACGACCAATACAGTGAGTCTGTGAAAACACACACCACACACAGCGGCCCTGTAGCCAATTACAATTAAAAGGTTGATATATCTTGATGTGTGTGTTTTGCAGATAAGCCTGTATTCCATGCAGTGGAGCCCTACACCAAGAAGGAACTGTCTGCCGTCTCTCTGCCTGACATCATCCGCACCTACAAGGTGATGGCAGCTGAGAACATCCCAGAGAACCCACTCCGCTTCCTCTACCCAGACATCCCCAAAGACAAGTCCTTCGGAAAGTACTACGCTAGGGCCTCAGAGGGTAAGCAGCCAGTGACCACTTTGTTTTCCAATCCTCTGCGAATATTATAATAAATAATATATGCCATTTAGCAGACACTTTTTTATCCAAAGCGACTTAGTCATACGTGTATACATTTTACGTGTGGGTGGTCCCAGAATAGAGAAGCATTACTGAAATCCACTTCCATTGTCCCACAAAGAGTGGCTGAAAATTCTTCTCTCTTCAGTTTGCTCCTCAACCATTCACCTTGGTAGCGATAGTGTTATTTTTGATTTACACAAAGCCCCTGTAAGGACCCGGATGTCTGTTTGGTAGACCATCGGGGTTGTGTTTTATGACCAACCTCTCTATCAATCTATTTTCTCTGTATAGCATTGAACGACCATAGGAGTTGGCTATAGATCACAGACAGATCTGGGACAAGTGGTCTTTATATCACTGGTCCACCATTTTAAATGTTTCAGCATCGGAGCCCATGGATGTGGAGAGCTCCAGCAGCACAGGGTACATGAAGACAGAACTCATATCAGTGTCAGAAGTGTAAGTCTCGAGTATCCTTCATAATACTCAATATTCATTTCGTTAAAAGGTAAAGATGCTATAAAATTCTTTATTTGTATTTGCAATAGTCTGGTTTGAGTATGATTTTATAATCTGATTTAACTGTTATTTTCACAATGTGTTCTAGTCACCCATCTAGACTGCAAGACAACATGATGCCCATGTCGCCAGACGTGTTCGGAGAGCTGAAGAGGAGCGTTGCACCAGTGTTCCAGTGTTGGACTGGTCCTAAGGAAATTGATGCTGTGGTGAGTCAAACTTCCCCTCTGGTGTTTATTCAATTCAATTCAATTGCAGTCTGATGCCAAACACTAAGAATTGAACAATGCATTAATTTGGGAATATGTCCCTTGAATTTCTCGTCCATTGTTGTTCTTTATCATACTCAGACGTCTGATCTCGGAGAGTTTTTAGCTGAAGACTTTCAGGTATTGTGAATGGTACCGGTTTCTCCGAATAAGCATGCCTTTGCTAGTAATAACAGGCTGTGGGCGATGTTTCAATAGTGCCAAATAATCACTGGTACCTACTGTAGTAACCTGCGGTACAATTGTTTTGTGTTTTCAGCATGAGGCTCATGTATGCATGATTGTCTGTAGTCTGCTACATTTCCTAACCAGTACGCAAACATCCTCTAAAAATCCTTCAATCCCTTGAGATTGGAATGAATGTGTGTGTATTGCAAATTCAATGTCATCATGGTGCCATTTATTTTGTCCCTCTGACCAATGGTAGTTTTGCATCCATAAAGACATTTTGCTCATGTTGACATTTTATCCATCCCTCTGTAGATGTTTGAGAACACACCTGACTTGGACCGCAACTGAGCCAACAGACATGTGGGACCTGATCTTTTAGTTTTATACTGAAGCCTATTTCATTTCCATCCTTTACCCTCCTTGAACTTCAGTAGTCACGTTCCAGAACAAATACACTTTTTGTTTGTACTGAGTCAGTTTTAGAAATATACATTACACTTATAAATTATTAGAGATATATATATATTACACAATGATATATATATATATATATATATATATATATATATATATTACACAATGAATAATTTGGTGATAATGTGCATGAACATAAAGCACTTAGCTAACTACTGTAACATTTGTATAATGAATGAATAGGGACTCCTATGTCTTTCCATGCCAATATTCAACAGCATACAGTCCCGTGTGGTTAACTTGCGACGCCGTGGCTATGGGATCGATTGTCATGGGGGACCAGTTAAAAGTGTGAAAATGTATGCACTCACTCTGGATAAGAGCGTCTACTAAATGACTCCAAAAAAGGAATAAAGGGAGATCTCATCCATCTTTAAAATGATATCTTTATTGTTTGATCATTGAAATAAATACAGTACCAGTCAAAAGTTTGGACATTCCAGGGTTTTTCTTTATTTTTGACTATTTTCTACATTGTAGAATAATAGTGAAGACAAACTATGCCGCACCAATGTGTCGGAGGAAACACCGTGCACCTGGCAACCTTGGTTAGCGTGCACTGCGCCCGGCCCGCCACAGAAGTCGCTGGTGCGAGATGAGACAAGGATATCCCTACCGGCCAAACCCACCCTAACCCGGACGATGCTAGGCCGACCTCCCGGTCACGGCCGGTTGCGACAGAGCCTGGACCTCACTGTTTTCTCATATATTTTTCATCGCCCCAGTCTGAGGTCCTGTGCGCTCTGGAGCAGGTTTTCATCAAGGATCTCTGTACTTTGCTCCATTAATCTTTCCCTCGATCCTGACTAGTCTCACAGTCCCCCCCGCTGTAAAACATCACCACAGCATGATGCTGCCACCACCATGCTTCACCGTAGGAATGGTGCCAGGTTTCCTCCAGATGTGACACTTGGCATTCAGGCCAAAGAGTTTTATCTTGGTTTCATCAGACCAGAGAATCTTGATCCTCATAGTCTGAGAGTCCTTTAGGTGCCTTTTGGCAAATTCCAAGCGGGCTGTAATGTGCCTTGTACTGAGAGGTGGCTTCCGTCTAATGTGTGCGCTGGGAGTCGGGAAGCAGGTTCAGGGAGTGAATAATTTAATAAATAAACAAAACATAATACAGAACAAGAAACACGAACAACGCACAGACATGAATCTGTAACAGAAACAATAACCCCTGGAGAAGGATCCAAAGGAAGTGACATATATATAGGGAAGGTAATCAGGCAGGTGATGGAGTCCAATACTGCAGAAATGTATTGGTACCCTTCCCCAGATCTATGCCTCAACACAATCCTGTCTGAGCTTTACGGACAATTCCTTCGACCTCATGGCTTGATTTTTGCTCTGACATACACTGTCAACCGTGGGACCTTATATATAGACAGGTGTGTGCCTTTCCAAGTCATGTCAAATAAATTGAATTTACCACAGGTGGACTCCAATCAAGTTGTAGCAACGTCTGAAGTATGATCAATGGAAACAGGATGCACTGGAGCTCAATTTCGAGTCTCATAGCAAAGGGTCTGAATACTTATGCAAATGTATTTTTTTATTTTTTATTATTATAAATGTTCAACAATTTCTAAAAACCTGTTTTCACCTTGTCATTATGGGCTATTGTGTGTAGATTGATGAGGGGGAAAAAACTATTTAATCCATCTTCGAATAAGGCTGTAATGTAACAAAATGTGGAAAAACTCAATACTTTCCGAATGCACTGTATGCTAATAAAATGGCATAAATAAAATCCATATTGTGAAGCCGAACATGATTCACATCAATGCTATTAAACTCACCAGATGCTGATTGTGAAGTTGTACTATCAGCCGAGGCTCCACAGTTCGATTCAACTAGATTGCCAAGAACATGGACCAATGAGCTTCCACGACTCAGAATGGCTGTCTTCAGCGGTGTCAAATGATTGAACTGGACAGACGACAGGCAGCCAATGAAACCCTTGGATCCTGCCCTAAGCACTTCCTCATCCAAACAAGCATGTCCTGCTGATGTACCTGTGACTTTACCTAAAGTCAGAGATCGTAGTGTGTTCATCTTCATGCCAGAAAAGGGTTGTATTTTTGGTCGATGTCTTTGTCAATCTGGTTTAAGAAAAAAGGAAACATTTCCAAATACAGTTCAACATGCCATCAAGGTGGGCTGACTGTCTATGCTGTAAGCATAATGCTTTGCTATGTTGAAATATATTCCGATTGTCACGCCCTGGCCATAGAGAGGCTTTTATTCTCTATTTTGGTTAGGCCAGGGTGTGACTTGGGTGCCCATTCTATGTTCGTTTTCTATGTTTTTCTTGTTTGGCCGGGTGTGGTTCTCAATCAGAGGCAGCTGTCTATCGTTCTCTGACGGAGAACCATACTTAGGTAGTCTTTCCCACCTGAGTTTTGTGGGTAGTTTTCTGTTTAGTGTTTGTATCGCCGTTAAGAACTGTTTCGGTTATTCCTTTTGTTACTTTGTATTTAAGTGCTCCGTTCTATGTAATAAATATGAACACGTACCACGCTGCATCTTGGTCCTCACCTTCTTCCTCTGAATGCCGTTACACCGATAGAGATCACTGACCTGGACATAAATGTCTTTGCCTTCCCGGTGTACTTGGACACGGTGGAGCTGCCCATCGGCTAGGCTGGAGACTTTGGGCGTAAAGATCTCTTCTCTCTAGTTCAGACGGTACCAGATCTGCAGACTCCCTACAAAAGTTAAGAAAGTCAGAAAAAAGCTTCTAATCGTACAATGTTGTTAAGAGATGAAGACGGAGAGAATAATGGATGGAGATAGCAAAAAGATAGCTACCGATGATAGCCAGGTACTGTTGATGGTAGGTGCTGACACAGAGTAACATGGCAGGGGTGTGAGTCGTCAGAAAGCTGAAGGCAACGTTTTCTCTGGACTCGCCGTTGTGGGCATAGATGGCTGAGGACTGGCTATGGATTGGCTGACGGCTAGACGACTGGCTATGGATTGGCTGACGGCTAGACGACTGGCTACCTCTGTCTCTGTTGTGCATGACTGGGAAAGGCATCTGGAAGGTAAGGGTCACCGAGGAGCCACTCTCGAAGGACATTGACACTTCTGTTACAGGGATACAAACACGGATGTTGTTATTAGTGTAGAAGGCTCCTTATTCAGTAGTGCCATATTGTGCTGTTGATCTCAGACACTGATTCCGACAGCATTTGCAAGAACCGGCTTATCTGAATGTTGAATGGGTCAGAACAAAAGGGATGCTTGAAAGAGTAAAACTCAAAGAAACATGGCTAGATCATCAATGGATCAAACAGAAGTCACACATTCTCCGAGGTACCAAGTGCCCCTTCCCCTAAAGCACGACTCTGTCCAGAAACCTCATTCAAAACGCTGTGAATAGGTGATATCTGAAGTGATAAAACCTGCTTTGATGCCAGTGGATTAATACAGGATTCATCCATAATGGGTGGCGTCATCTCAGCAGGAGTCCTGTTGTGTGTGTCAGCCAGGCCAGCATGAACACAGCTTTTGAATGGAATTCAGTTTTAGAATAAAACTAACGTAATAAAATGTGGGGAAAAAGTCAAGGGGTCTGAATACCTTCCAAATGCACTGTCGACTTTTTTGTTGTTGTATAGAGTCAATTTGAAAGATATACAATTACAGTAGAACTATACATTCTATAGTACACTCACTTTACTGAAGTGGAAACAATAATTTGGCGATAATGTGTAAAAACATAAAGCACTTAACTATAGTTTAGTTTTCCCACATGTGTTGCAGCCTGAATATGAAATTGATTCAATTGAGAATTTGTGTCACTGGCTTACACGCAATACTCCATAATGTCAAAGTGGAATTATGTTTTTAGAAATGTGTACAAATGAAAAGCTGAAGTGTCTTGAGTCAATAAGCATTCAACCACTTTGTTTTGGCACGCCTAAATAAGCTCCGGAGTAAATCTGTGCATAACAAGTCGCATAATAACTTGCATGGACTTAATCTGTGTGCAATAATAGTGTTAAACATTCATTTTGAATGACTACCTCATGTCTGTACCCCACACATACAATTATCTGTAAGGTCCTTCAGTCTAGTAGTGAATATCAAACACAGATTCAATCACAAAGACCAGGGAGGTTTACCAATACCTCGCAAAGAAGGGCAACCTATTGGTAGATGGGTTAAAAAAGCAACGACATTGAATATCCCTTTGAGCATGGTGCAGTTATTAATTACACTTTGGATGGTGTATCAATACACCCAGTCACTACAAAGATACAGATGTCCTTCCTAACTTAGTTGCCGGAGAGGAAGGAAACCGCTTAGGGATTTCATCATGAGGCCAATGGTGATTTAAAAACGGAGTAATGGCTGTCATAGGAGAAAACTGAGGATGGATCAACAACATTGTAGTTACTCCACAATACTAATCTAAACGACAGTCAAAAGAAGGAAGCCCATACAGAATAAAAAATATTCTAAAACATGCATAAATATGGCAAATACATCTAATTAACTTTATGGCCTGAATACAAAGTGTTATGTTTGGGGCAAACACAACACATCACTGAGTACCGCTGTTCATATTTTTTAGCATGGTGGTGACTGCATCTTGTTATTTTGGACCGTGGGTTATGTCAGTGTTAGCTCCATGGCTACTGAGTAAATAAGGGTAGCTCACAATATTTTAACCATAAGATAAAGTTCCTTGTGTTGTTACCATAATTTTTGTAAATCTTCAAAGGAAAATTCAATTTTCCAAACAGTTTGCTTCAATGGCTTATTAGTTTTGAAGATTATTCAAATACAATTGAAAGCAAGTTGATACAATGGGTACATGGATGATGTATAGTGTTATTGGGTCAAGGTAATTCAGAAAATCATGGCTGAATTTCACTTATAAAGTGTTTTACTATATTACTCTTTGGTGCCTTTTGTGGCGACGCCCATGGCCTCAACAACCGTGCCCATGACCACCATCGCTATCACTTTTCCATACCACTACCATGACCGTGATGGTCTCTACGACCAGGGCTACCGTGTTTAACGCCACGATCTCCATGGCAACCGCGGTGATCTCCATGGAAACCATGGTGACCATCACCTCTGCCACCAGGACTGTGTCTGCCACCAGGGCTGTGTCTACCACCAGGGCTGTGTCTGCCTCCATGGTCATCACTGCCTCTGCGGTCTGGAGGGGTAGCGACCCTCTGAAGGCCCATGGTCTCGTCCCCCCCCAGAGTGGTGGTCCTTATCCCCAGGAGGACAGCCCCCCGGTCCCCCTGGACCACCATGAGGCTGTTTCTGCTGATCTAAGTCATACCCTGAGGGGTGACGACCCCCTAGATGAGACAAGCAGTCAAAAATAAAATGATCATTAAAACACAGCTAGGCAAAATATGTTCATAAAATGTTATATGTCGAGCAGACAAAACATTGAGGGTATTTTACCTGAGCTGCTGTCAAACATTTCCGGCGATTAAATATGTTACTTTGATAAGAAAATTGCAACAAAGGATTACGTTTTTTTTAACCACTGTTTTATCATATTAACATAAGGCTATAAAACAGATTGACCTGCCCAAAGTTCCTTGTTTAAAGCCTAAAGGTATTCCAATACATTACATGTAATCAAAAGAATAATGAATACTCATTTGAGATATGCAAATACTGAATATGTGCCAGAAGGATCAAATAAATCATGCATATTTTTAACATAGAACCCAGATTAAATGAAGAGTGTACACGCCTGTAACTGGTATGTATAAGCAGCTCTCGATTTCTGTCCTTTGTCTTGTGTGAAGGATGTTCTCTTACTTAAAGGAACTGGATAAACTACACCCTTTAATTCCCGTCATGTCGTCCTGCCTGTTGTGCTACACAGGTGGAGCTGAGGTATGGGCGGGGTTCATGTCCCGAGACACACCTTGCATCACTTTGTCATTCAGAAGCAAATAATACTACTCTATCATCATAGCTTCACGTGGAAGAGAGAACACGAAACATTGTGGTACTATTGTATTTAATGTGATTTAGAACACTTTGACTGTGATATCTTGGCTTGGTGTCGGCTGCTGCAATACGGTACATTACGCAAGTGTTTCTTGAATTCCTAACAAAGCAAAGGAGTACGACTGAGGAGTAGTTGATCAAGCATTTATCTGAGTGAACCCAGTTTATTTTGTAAAGTGTTATGAGAATTGATGGTTTTGAAAGCCTGGTTTGAGGCTTAGGCAGGCAGTGGGTGATGCTTTGGTAATGTGGTAACTTCTTCAATCTTTTCTCTCTGCAGCATCCAGGACTGCATTAGCACTCTCCCTGGCCTCAGTAAGCAGAGCTGACGCTCTCTTTTGAGTCTGCAAAACACAAAACATGAGTGTATAAGTGTAACTATGAAATAACTGTATAACAATGTAATAATCCACTGGCTCTCATCAAAATCAAGCCGTTTTTGTTGTTTTGATTCATTATCCAGTATTGATAGATTACCTACGTTGTAACCTAGGCTACATCATTTTGGAGCGAGAAAGACCTATAGGCTACATTGTAACTTACAGCCACTTTGAAGGACTCATCTGCGATATCCTTGAGGTTAATCGCAACGTTGTAGTAGGCTCCAAACACTGCTGTTTCCAGGGCTTTAGCTGCTACCTGCAACACCACAAATAATAACCATATAAGGAAGATGTTTTGTAGGCTGTCTACAGTACAATGCATGTCATAGCTCTGGGGCATCTGTCAGGAAAACATTTTGCAACCAGACTAAATAGAGACACTTATGGGTGTCCTGGTGTTTTGAGATGCTGTTTTACGGTATGCCAGTAAGATGGTATGTGTAGATAAGCAGTTGGCAGGAATCAGAATGTTCCACAGTTATGTCATTAAAGCATGCCACTCAGGTGTGCTTGCAATGCAAAGTCCATAGACAAGACAGGGACTCTGTTCACGGTTTCAGTCACGATACCTGGAGGTCAGACTTGCAGGCCACGTTTCCGTAGAGCACCATTTCCTTTAGACAAGGCCACAGCAGGTTGACTCGTTCAGCCAGAGACAGTGGGACCGCCACGGCTTGCTTCAGACCCTCCTGCATGGCATCTTCCCTCCTGGGGCAGGAACAGGGATACGGGTAATGGTAAGGCAGGATTAGGTAGGGATAGGGGAAGAGGCAGGTCAAAAGCAAGACCAGGATTATGGGAAGCAGGATTATGGGTGGGGATAGGTATAAGGTATAGGAAAGAGGAAGAGTAGAGAAATTAGATTTGGAGCATGACAAGACGACACCATGACTACAAGACTACACCTTACATACTATTAGATCAGGTGAGCTGACAGTAAATTAACTACAGTCAACCAGTCTTTTTTGGGAAAGCCTGCTTTACATGTTTACAGGGATAGGCCAGGTTGCTTGCCAGGTAAAATGAGGTGAGGGCGGGATACAGGAGAATGTACAGTAATGAGTTTCCATAGATGTCAATCTGAAGTAAAGATGGTTTGAAACAGTTCCAACATGCTGTGCTGTTTAAAGGTGTGTGTGTGTGTGTGTGTGTGTGTGCCTAATTACACATCTACTTTAATGACATGCTTCTCTGACATCTTGGATTCGACAGAACTGCCACATGTTGGTAGCATGGCAATCACCTTTTGACTTCATCTGATGTGTTTCTTGGCATCTTCAATGCAGCCTGAAAACGAGAAAGTTCAACCTTATAAAACATCAAGATCTTACCTTGGGTCTAACCTTCAAAGTAAGCATTTACAAGGAACAAAAACATAGTTTCTATCACTCGCTCTTCACCTGAACTTTTATCATCTGAAATATTCATCATATTTTGTGCGACTCTCCGCTTCGCTAAAAGGCAGGGTTGCGTCAGGTAGGGTCGCATCGAGCGGCAGGTAGCCCAGCGGTTGGCTCATTGGAGCAGTATCCGAAAGGTCGCTGGTTTGAATGCCCGAACCGACAAGGTGAAAAATCTGTCTGTGCCCTTGAGCAAGGGCACTTAAACCTAATTTGTTCCAGGGGCTCCGTACTACTATGGCTGACCCTGTAAAATAACACATTTCACTGCACCTATCCGGTGTACGTGACAAAACTTCTTTTTTTTTTCAAGGCATAAGTTTAGCTAAGTATTTTTTTCTCAGTTTGGAATCCAATCTGAATTTGCTCTGAAACAGAATAAAGTGAAACAATAGTGAAAAATATTCAGTTAGGATTTCAGTCTCTTTTTCCTGTATAGTTCCTGCTTTCACTAGCCCGGTTAACCCAGACTGAAGGTTTCCATGATATGTTTTCCTCTCACCATGTAGCGACTGAACGCCTTGGAGTCTGCGTCCACCATGACCAGCAGTTCATTCATGGCCTGATGAAAGGGAGGGATGAGTCTCCGCATGATGCTGTCCAGGCTGTCAAACTGCCTCTTCCCATAGGTCATCTGACCCACCATGGCTCCCAGAGCAGCCCCCTGAAACACACACACACACACACCTTTGACTCCTTGTATTGTACATACTTTATATTGGTTTATTCCTATGTGCTGGGCAAGGTCATAAGGGGAATATAGTCATCTACATGATATTAAAGATGGTTGTACCATTGCAGCGACGGCAGCAGAGACTGACCCTCCTCCCGGAGCAGCGGTTCTGGCCCCCACGCTGCGGACAAACTGCTGCAGAGACAGAGACACCAGACGCTTGTCCTCCTCAGTCCTCTCCACCATGTACCTAGAGTCACAACCATAGAAATATATTTGAATGACTAGAATGGGGAAAAAGTCCCTTAGACCATGGAAATTGTGCACTCATTGGTACTCACTCTATGATTCTCTCTTTGGGGTCGAAAGGCCCAAGTGAATCGAGCCCAAGTTTACTGATGACCAGACGGACTTTGTGCTCCTCCTCCACAATGAAGAGCCTGTCTCTCTGGATGTAGAAGTCGGCACAGTCCAGCACGGCTCTCAGAGGCATGATGCCTACAATCTGAGAGCCCACCACTGGCAGGTTCAGGTCCTGGGGGGAAGAAGGAAGGAAGGAGAGGTGTCAAACTGGCTGAACGTTTTGACAGTATTAGTTGTCCTTATGTCACTGGTTCAAACTACCAGATCAGTGCGAGGGTTTTGTACAATAATGCTGTACTGTTTTCAACTGTGGTTGTTGTTGTACCTTGGCAGCGCTGCAGATCTCTTCGTAAACAGTGTGGACGGGCGTCAGCTCAAAGTCCAGGATGTTGGTGGACACCTGGGCTATGTTCGCCTCTTCCAGGTACCAGCCCATTCCCTGCACCTTCTTCAGCAGACCCGGCTACAATACAAATCAATCATGTTGCTCTCTTTGGAAGCAGACAAGGCATATGACTCAAAAATAGGCCTTTATTAGTTCAGCATCAG
Organism: Oncorhynchus mykiss; assembly: GCF_057628025.1. Classification (NCBI taxonomy): domain Eukaryota; kingdom Metazoa; phylum Chordata; class Actinopteri; order Salmoniformes; family Salmonidae; genus Oncorhynchus; species Oncorhynchus mykiss. The sequence goes on along the minus strand of NC_143039.1, from coordinate 33,063,109 downwards.
TTATAAAGATGAGGAAAACAATGATGTCTCAGAAAAATGAGTGGAATCTCTTCCGAAGCCAAAGTAGCTGTGTGTCATTCATATCTGACATTGGGCGATCAAGATGTACAGTAGCGAGCCTACCCTACCTGGTCTTTGCTTCTGCCCTGTTCCCGGATATCTAGTGCAATCCGATGGGCTTGTTCCTTGGTGCTGAGTAGGTTTATGTTGTAGGCAACCAGGAATTTGCGAGCGCCTGCTACTGTAGCTCCCCAGGAGGGCACGAAGGCGGCAGGGCCATAGTCAGGAGACCACTCTGTCCTCTTCAACTGAGGACAATAGACACATCAGTATAATTTAGTGCTTCCAACCCCTCTTAAACATTGTGTGTTTGAGCTACAGACTTTGTTTTTTTACATTGGATTTGTCTATTTCTTCTGCATCAGCCGATGCCAACAATTAGCCTGGGAGTTGAACTAGAGCAGTGTTAGTGAGACAAGGGCGGATCCAGAAAATGGTTCTTCTCACAAAAAACGTCTAAAGTAAAGTACCGCTTTTCATTTTTAGCTTATTTTTCACAGATCTATGCTCTTTTACAACGAGGGAAATGTTGCCCATAGGGTACGAACACAATGAAGTTAGGTCAAACTCACTTTCTCAGACAAGGCCTCATACTCCCCTGCCCGGACAGAGGGAAGAGATCTCCTGTTCTCCTTCCTCGCTGCTTCTCCATAAAGATACACTGTGGAGAAACAACAATGTGTCTTATTCACCTTTATGTGGCTTTCTGAGAACAATACCATTATTTTACCAGGTAAGTTGACTGAGAACACATTCTCATTTACAGCAGCGACCTGGGGAATAGTTACGGGAGAGGAGGGGGATGAATGAGCCAATTGTAAGCCAGGGATGATTACCATATGAGAAAGAATACACAGAGTCAAGGTGCACTGCAATGAAACTGACCCTATGGCTTTGTCCACAGCAAAGTAAATGGCCAATATGTAAACTATAGGTCAATAGGTCAGAGAGGAAAACCTACCAGGTACATGCAGCACATCTGTTAAGTGCTGGGCAAATATGTTGGCACAGTTGACACAGTCCTCCATAGTGACATTCTGGACAGGGATGAAGGGACACACGTCCATGGCACCCATCCGTGGATGCTCCCCTACAACAAACGTACATATTATTCCAATAAACACACTAAACAACTTATGAACAGTACTTAGCCACCCTTTATTTGCACTTAAAAGTGAGGTCGGGCAGCAGGTAGCCTAGTGGTTAGAGCGTTGGACCTGTAACCGCAAGGATGCAAGATCGAATCCCCGAGCTGACAAGGTAAAAATACGTCTTCCTGAGCAAGGCAGTTAACCCACTGTTCCTAGGATGTCATTGAAAATAAGAATGTGCTCTTAACTGACTTGCCTAGTTAAATAAAGGTCAAATAAATAAAATAAAAGTCATGTGGGATCTTTGAACATAACTGTTTGACTAAGTCATGTGAGAGGCTCTCTTTTTAGCTCTCTCTCTCTCTCTCTCTCTCTCTCTATCTCCTACCTGAGTGTTTGGTCATATCAATGAGTGGGAAGGCAGTGCGTGCAGCGTTCAGTGCACCCTCCACCACAGCCTGTGGCGAGCCTACAAAGGTGTAGACTGTACGGTTGGTGGAGGATCCAGGGTCCACGTCGAGCAGACTGCATCCCTCCGTGCTGGAGATGGCCTCTGCTATGGCATCAATCACCTGGAATGGGAGCAAGTCACATTGACTCTTATAGCTTGTTTCTGTCCACATACAGTTATTCAGAAAACATTTAGTTGGTATCTCAAGATCATATTCAGGATTGAGATTATACTGTAAAAGTGTTTGTTTGCTTAGGTATTCACAGTCTCCTTGAGCCCCCCTTGATTCCAGACACACTGATCTCGTAAAATATAGAAAAATGTCAAATAAAAATGATGTCATTGGTAATCAAGATCGATGTTTCCGACAGAAAGTATTTTTACATGACCAATATAAAGCTATCATGTGTGTTGTGTTAATCACATCACAGACTATTTACTAACAGCTTCCTTCTGCTGTGCCAACAGGTAACCCACTTTCTGTATCTCCCACGCCCACACACCTTTTTGTTCCGGCCCTCTGAGAAGTTGGGCACACACTCCACCAGCTTAGCCATGATGCGTAATAGTCACAGAGTTGGGTCGTCCGAGACAAGGACTCAGACCAATTTAAGGCAGAAGTGTATTCCCCCTTTCTCTCTGCTCCACGAGCACACACCAACCCATCCAGTCTGTCTCTTCATCCCGCAAAACGGGACATTTAAGCAGTCTGTCCCTCTGTAACACTGGTTGAATCATTAACTTGCTCCACTGTCCTCTTATCCAGGTCAGCTGGCATTGATTCCCAGGCTGCTCTAGTCTAATATTTACCAGGACCTGGCGCTGATGTTGCCAGCCTCACATGAAACATTCGCAGACACTAATCCCTGATTCCCCGTAGGTTAGACTTAAATACTGGAGCACCGGATGCAAATGGTGAAGGAATGAATCTAGTATGATCAAAGGAGGTATCCAGGCTGACAGACAGATAGCTGGTGAACTCTCCACTCTAGCTATTACCTCTGCTTTCTCACCACAGCCATAGTAAACACTTGGCTAAATCCTATTGGATGATATCTCAGGATCAGAGATGAGAATGAGAATTCCAATAATTATCACTGAAATGTGAAGTAGTGCACAGATCTAGACCCCCCGCTGCATTATCATATAGCATTCATTGTGTATTCATGTCTTGTGTTTATGGTACGCAGAGTTTCTGAACATTTTGGGACCAGTAACACAGTTTCATAAATAGTACACCTAATATGCACTATCACCAATAGGATTTCTTAAATCTGAATCAAAGAGCTTCGTGTTGGTTATTATTAGCTATGGCAGTAGTGGCTCTGTTATAGCCTCTGTGACATTTGTCCCAAAGGATTGAACAGTCTCGAATGGTCAAACATCCTCAGCAATCAGCATTGAGCTAGGTGATCAAAGCATTACTCAGCTAAGTAGCAATCAAGTTGGCCGATTCTTATTATGTTTTTATTTTTTTATTTTATTGAACCTTTATTTAACTAGGCAAGTCAGTTAAGAACAAATTCTTATTTACAATGATGGCCTGCCAATTGACAGATCCACATTGACATTTCGACCAGTTTATATTTATACAAAGATGTAGCCGACTTCTTTGGTCTTGATACACTGAAGATGCAACCACTGAGGCTGTAGGCTGTGCTATCTAGCCCAGTGTTTCTGAAACTTTTTCTGGCCAAGGGACTGTGTTCTAGCCAACTGTTGAAGGATTAACTAACATCAATTAATGAACACCCATCTATGGTTGCATCACATCATCCCGCCCAAAACAAACACAGTCGGCTGGGCTGGTTAATGAGTAATGCTACAGAGGAGATCTGGATGGACTGAGATGCATTTATAGAACTGGGCACTAACAGACAAATATTTTAGCGCTTGTTGGTGCAGTGGAATAATCCTCCTGCTACCTGGTCCTATTGACATACATTGGTACTATACATGGCATTAACTTCAATGCCTATGAATAAAAACAGATAATTGTTTAAATAAAATGAAAAAGTCTAACTCTTTGTTTCACTCTGTGCTCAACCCAATCTTTAGTTGTTCTGTGTGTGGGACGCAGATCATCAGAAAAGGGTGTTCATGTTATGTACACACATCACAAATGTGAGTATAATAAAATAGAATATTATCAAAGATTACCACTCTGACATTATTGTTATTATTTTGGGGCTTCCAAGTGGCTCAGTGGTCTAAGATACTGTATCTCAGTGTCACTACCTACAACGAGGTTTGAATCCAGACTGTATCACAACCGGCTGTGATTGGGAGTCCACAAGGCAGGGTGCACAATTACCCCAGCGTCGTCTGAGTTTGGCCGGTGTAGGTTGTAATTGCAAATAAGGATTTGTTCTTAACTGACTTGCCTAGATCAATAAATGTTACATTTAAAAAATATTTTTGTAGCTAAGGTTTATATTGTAACGACCATGGGTTTATACGCACGAAAATCGACTATGCCACACGAGCATGCTTTTGCGGCACAGTCGATAGCGCGCCGGACCAAGGGGTAGAAGGTCGAAGGTTCGAGATCTGCTCCCTGCCTGTTTCATTACAATATTTAGGCATGTCGTAATGGGATATTATAGGTCATTTGAGAGCATGTGGATCAACACCTCGTTTTTTTATGGACCCCAAACTCAAAATTCGCAAAAACGAATGCCTTCATGAAATACACCAGTATATGTAAATTAATCCACAAATACCTATATAATTATACATATATAGCATATATCGTTTTTTCATGAACTGGATGATGTTGGCCGTGTTGGAGAGCATCAAATCCATGTCGCATTGTAGGTAAATGGTGACTGACTGAATTATCTACAAATAATAATGAGTAGTTATTTATGGTGCTAAATTATTTGTATATCTGTCAGTCGGTCGGCTGCAATGTGCATAATATTGAAGTGGTCATTAAGGAAGTTTCCTTTATAATTATTCATAAATATGAAGAAGTTTAAGGAAAACATCAACTCAAATGGCTCCTTTTGTAATGACCACCCAGAAACAGTTTTGCATCTTTTTTGGCATTGTATGCATGTAAGAAAACTGTGGCAAGACATAAGTAGGTTTATAATTGAACACATTTATGAAGATTTTACACTATTGTGGAGAGATGTACTGTTTGGATTCTTTACATACAATAGAAATACGCGGAAACATTTTTATGTAATTAATTTCATTGTTCTTTTGGCCAAATTTCATATACACAAATGTACATTTACAAACAAAAAAACACATTTTCGTACCCTACAAAAATAAATTTAACTGTATTTTAAGACGGTTAAATGCTCTACTAACAAAAAAGCTGTTAGAATTGTAAGTATATGCATGTCCCTTAAGGTCCTTGTGTAATTGTAATGTGATATTGTACCCCCTAGCTCGATTGTCTATTGTTTGTCATCTATGTATGCTTATGTTCCCTCATGTGCTTTATGTATTGATTTGTTGTTAATAAAAAAAATACAAAAAAAAGAAACAATATTGAAGTGGTCAAAAACAGAAAAAGACGGAAATAGTCACGTCACTTTCCCGGCGTGTCACACGAGGCAGGTCTGAGTTCAAAGGTGGAACGCAGTTGCGCTCTCGCGAGCTTCGTTCTCTGTTTTCACAACATAACACATTTTTAGATTTTACTAGACGTTTTTCGAAAATATCCAAGCGCTGCATAGAATGCTGGCTACAGGAGCAGTAAGTACACGAAATCGTTGCTAGCGTTAGCTAGCTAGGTTAACAATAGTTAGTAGCTTTTGTTTTTGCTAGCACAAGGCCAATCCCTGGCCTGTATTTGGCCAGCAGTACAGTTGCTAGCTAACTGTAATGCTGAACTTGTTACAGAGCTGTTTTGAACCCCTCATGTGGCAAATTGTTTGGATAATATTCACATTTAAATGAGCCAGCTACTAGCTTAGGTAGCTAACTACTATTTGTGGGAAAGTTACCGTATCCACGAAAGGAACGTTAATTTACATATTGTTGTTGACCGTTAGCTACCGTTTCGGTAGCCAGCTAGCACTAGCTACCTAGCTAACTCATTCATTCATTAAGGTGGCAAGAAACACGTTGTTAACCCTTTTGTAAACGGAATAATTCCAACACAATGTCAGTTTAGCTCACGGTGTCCACCTCTCCTGTAAAACAGGCTGTAACCACGGCTCTGGCCCAAGTGGATAGGGAAAAGATATACCAGTGGATCAACGAGCTGTCCAGCCCAGAGACCCGCGAGAATGCCCTGCTTGAGCTCAGTAAAAAACGGGAGTCCGTGCCAGATTTGGCTCCAATGCTATGGCACTCCTGTGGAACTATAGCTGCTCTCCTGCAGGTAAGATTGTGGATATCACTCACTGGCTAGTCTCTAACTGGATGTAGTATGGTTTTCCTCTCTGTGAGTGTGGCTCTAAACTTAACGATGACCCTCTTCTTATTCTTTCACAAATAGGAAATTGTCAACATCTACCCCTCAATAAACCCCCCAACCCTCACCGCTCACCAGTCCAACAGAGTATGCAACGCATTAGCACTTCTGCAGTGTGTAGCCTCTCATCCAGAGACAAGGTGGGTCACTTGATTTTCTATCATCATGATTGAATTTTGCAGTGAAATTAACAAAAACAGTCTGTTTTCTTCTATATGATGTGAAATGTCTAACTTATTTACTGTTGTCTTTCACAGATCGGCATTTCTGGCAGCACACATTCCTCTATTCCTGTACCCCTTCTTACACACTGTCAGCAAAACACGACCATTTGAGTACCTCCGACTCACCAGCCTAGGAGTCATCGGTAAATATCCTTTATATCATTTTTGTGGTTCTATTGCTATGAGGCCTTCTCTGTATTTTCTTCTCTCTCTCTCACTCTCTGATGTTGTCATTGCCTAAGTAATGAAATGATCCAATTACTTTGACTATACAGTATGTGTCATGTATGTTTCTCTATAACTTGTTCCTGTTTGATTTGGCAGGTGCCTTGGTCAAAACAGATGAGCAGGAAGTGATCAACTTCCTGTTGACAACAGAAATCATTCCCCTGTGCCTTCGCATAATGGAGTCTGGCAGTGAGCTTTCCAAAACGGTACATATCTCTCGCTCTCTGCATCTCGCTCTCTGCATCTCGCTCTCTGCATCTCTCTCTCGCTCTCTGTACCGCTCTCTCTCTAAAGATACATGTATTTCAACCCTCATTTTTTGTTCCACAGGTAGCAACTTTTATACTACAGAAAATACTCCTTGATGACACAGGGCTGGCATACATTTGCCAAACGTATGAACGCTTCTCCCATGTGGCCATGATACTTGTAAGTACAAGGTTAACCAATATTCAAAATATTATACTTTTCTAGACATTGGTTGCCCCCTAAATTGTTTTTTATACAACTGTCTTTTTCAGGGCAAAATGGTTCTTCAGCTCTCCAAAGAGCCCTCTGCTCGTCTTTTGAAACATGTTGTCCGCTGTTACCTACGCCTGTCAGACAACTCCAGGTATTGAAATCAACTCTTCGACCCGCTGTTGCTTATCTCATTTAGTCTGTGTTCAATCCTTCAGTGTTTTGAAGCAATTTTTCAGGAATTACTAAACAAAAACATATTGGGGAAGTGATGTTGGGAACTCTGAAAACAGTGGATGTGGTCATGGTCTTATCTTGATAGATAATTGATTCTGCTGAAAGTGGCTTACTCACTATCATAACTAACATGACTTTGTTTTTCTCACCTCTGCCCCCACACCAGAGCCCGAGAGGCCCTCCGTCAGTGTCTACCAGACCAGCTTAAAGACACCACGTTTGCCCAAGTCCTGAAGGACGATACCACCACCAAACGCTGGTTGGCACAGCTGGTGAAGAACCTACAGGAAGGCCAAGTCACAGACCCCAGAGGCATCCCTTTGCCCACACAGTAGCTCCCCTTACCTTTTCAGCAGCCTTGCACAATATGGTAACTTTCCCATAATTCCCACGTTTACCTAGATTTTCCTGGGAATTTTCCAAATTAGATTTATTTAAAACCTGGGAATTTTGCCAAAGTTACTGGAATTTTGCAACCCTACGTACCATGCAGCTGCACTGAGTGACACCCACCAGCAAGGACCCAGCTTCCAGAAACAGGAAAAAGCCACCAGTTTGAATGACGAACGGACTCATAAAGTGGCACTTATTTTGTGAAGAAAGACTGTATTGAATGGAAGCTCTATACTCAGCCGTTTTCTTACAGTATCTTTCATTCAGATCAAACTGCCTGCCCGATCTCCAGAAGTGTATGAATGCGTTTTCACTTGGTCTCAAACTATTAGTTATATATATTTTTTTCTCAAGGACATTTGGAGTCTTCACTTCACTAAGTGTTCTGAAATTGAAGTAGACGGCACAATAAAATGTTACACCTTGACATAGTGATATGTGGCATACTTTCTCTTGTGTAATAATTAATTGTAATAACATATTACAAAGTAACTGCTTTCTAGTTACATGGATGTGTTATTGATATACACATCTCAAATAGGCTAGTGTATGGAAATGAACTGAAATCAAGCTGCTTCTGTATTGTGTAAATTAGAGGTTCCAAGTAAACGTGTTGGTGTGCTTCAGTGTTGACAGATTAAGGGACCCCCCCCCCCCCATTTGAGCCTTGGCCCTGTCTATCTATGTGAAACCTGAGCTGCTGCAGTGCATTATTGATGCTCTGGATCCTGAGTGGAGACTCGGTCAGAAAGATAAGTTCATGTTCTCAGTGCTCAACTGTAGAGGTAACTCCGGCCTCAACACAACCTTGTTCACTGTCAGTGGCAAAGCATGTGAACTTGGGGTGGAAGGTAGCCTCGTGGTTAGAGCGTTGGGCCAGTAACCAAAAGGTTGCTGGATCGAGTCCCCGAGCTGACATGGTAGAAATCTGTCGTTCTGCCCCTGAACAGTTCCCGGTAGGTCGTCATTGTAAATAAGAATTTGTTCTTAACTGACTTGCCTAGTTAAATAAAGTTTAAAAAAAACATTGAGTAATGTGTCTTTGTTCTTTAAAATCTCCTCTGACACACGTTTGGTTTATGCATTGTTCTAAAAACACTGACCTGATGTATGAGCATCTTTGAGGATGTACTTGGCCCCTCTGTTGTAGGCTTGAAGCTTCTTCGTGTGGGTTCACTTGGGCTCATTGCAGCAGGTTTAATTGTCTTTGTCTTGAACAAATCTCAAATCATTTCAAAGCGTTAACATGGTTAAGTTCTGTTTTAAAAGTCCTTAAACAGTGTGTATAAAAAATAAGCACAATGATGTGTGGTATACTGTAATGTTGGTAACATGGGGTTAGTCATTTATGGAAAAGTATGACCCCAGTTGTTCAGTTTGGGGCACCTACATAAACTTTCACCTCATTTATGAATGAATAGTGCCTTTTTTAATTTATCAAAAGAAGACCTGAAATGTGTACCTGAAGCTTAAAGTAATAACATCTTGGCTGTTGGCTCAGGTACTTGATCTTTGTACATCTCATTACATTTCAAACTGACTGGCCATTTAAAACTAAAGAGGACCCTTTGAATGGAGAAAAAAAAAAGAAAAAAGATGAGGTTGGATGAATGGCGGGAGGGAGGGATAGAGGGTGTGTCAGAGTTGACTCAGTAAGGATCAGCTATCCCTGCCTGCCTCTCTCTCAGCGCTCTACAGCGGCATGCAGAGTCAGAGCTGACCCAGACAGACAGGGCCAGCTCCCCTCCCTGTCTGAAGCTCCAGAACCACAACAGGCACAACACCCACCTGGACCCAGCTGAGATGCCCCTCCATCGGGTGAGTCAGTAGCTATCCTTGCTCTACCTGCTGTCCCTTCATTTTATGTCTGTAAATACATTCATTCCTCCACGTTTGCTAGCCTACTTACTGTTGTATGTACTTGACTGTAATATAAGCCTCAATTTGTAACATTTAAATGTGTTGCGGAGTTCTTGGTGAGGATGAATTCAATTATTTGTGATAAATGGTTTTGTTTTAGTTTTTCTGAACCCAGTGAAATTGTGTGGTCAGACGGTTTGACAGAGAGATTTAGAAGACGAAGAAGAAATGGAATCAGTGGAGAGGATAGTTTGGACTACAAAATTTATGTGTGTGTGTGTGTATACTGTACATTGAATTTGAAAAATGTCATCTAATTTCAACCAGCTTTGTAAACATAGAAATTAGGCTAAAACTTAAACTGAAATACACTGACTTAACCTGACTAACAGGTTGTTACATCAATCACATTTCATAATCATCAGAAGTATGTATATGTTGAAATTGGGTTGAAAATTCCACATAGAAACGCAAAAAAATATTTTGGATTGTATATTCAATTGGGTGATTGAAATTCTGTTGAATTTTAGATTTGATTAGTCATATTTTATTTCACCTTGTTTCAATGTTGTAGTAAAATGGAATGTTTGAAGAAACGTCATTGTTTCAACCTAAATGAAGAGGCATATTGAAATAACATGTGAAGACGAAGTCCAACGATTTCTGCCTGAACTGGGCCTCCTACTGGTATGTGAGGGGTAATGCAAAAGTCCACCATCCAGATGACCTACCTCTATGTACCCTGTTTAGCTTTGGAAACAGGCTGTGTTCGTTTTAGCTGAGCTTTCATCTCAACAGATTTTGACATTGATCAACTTTCATACTCATTTGTGTTGACTACCTAAATAACGTTAAATAGTTTTTAAAGTAACTCCTCTAACTTTTCTAACACGAGCTGTATGTGAAAGTCAATTCGGAGTGAGGCTGAGTTTATGTAGGCAACATTGACACCTGATTCGCCCAACAAAGGACACTGGCTGCATTTACACAGGCAGACCAATTCTGATATTTTATTCTCACTAATTGGTCTTTTTTCCAATTAGATTAGCTCTGAAAAAGAGCTGATGTGATTGGTAAAAATACCAGTTAGTGGAAACAATATCAGAATTGGGTTGCCTGTGTAAATGCAGCCCATAATTTCAACATGTAGCTAGGTATACTATCATTCATCAACGGTTGATTGGATCTTTGGAAGTAGTTACCATTAGCCCTATAAATAGGATGCCAAATTCATTATATTGATAATTCACTTTTACCTTTGGATATTGTCTTTTATATGAAGGATGGTTGATGGATTTCTAATTGAATCTACACATTATTAATATGTTGGATTAATGTCGCCATCTCAACCAAACATCTAAGTTGAAGAGTAGGACCAAATCAAACTTGATGTGAAGTTCATTTAAAGTTTGATTTGATGTAGTGCTATTCTTCAACTTAGATTTTTGGTTGAGATGGAGATGTGGATCCAACATATCAATTGCGTTCACAATTCAATATCCAATTTCTCTACAAATGAATGACTGAGATGTTAGGGCTAGGGTTATGTAGGTAGTCTACGCAAACGAGTATGGAAGCTGATCAGTGTCAATCTGCGTTGACATAATAGCTCAACTGAAACGAACACTACTTGTTTCCTAAGCTAAGTACAGCCCATAAACACAGCAAAAAAAGAAACGTCCTCTCACTGTCAACTGCGTTTATTTTCAGCAAACTTAACATGCTTAAATATTAGTATGAACATAGCAAGATTCAACAACTGAGACATAAACTTAACAAGATCCACAGACATGTGACTAACAGAAACGGAATTATGTGGCCCTGAACAAAGGGGGGCTCAAAATCAAAAGTAACAGTCAGGTGTGGCCACCAGTTGCATTAAGTACTGCAGTGCATCTCCTCCTCATGGACTGCACCAGATTTGCCCGATTTTGCTGTGAGATGTTACCCCACTCTTCCACCAAGGCACCTGCAAGTTCCCGGACATTTCTGGGGGGAATGGCCCTAGCCCTCACCCTCCGATCCAACAGGACCCAGACGTGCTCAATGGGATTGAGATCCAAGCTCTTCGCTGGCCATGGCAGAACACTGACATTCCCGTCTTGCAGGAAATCACGCACAGAACGAGCAGTCTGGCTGGTGGCATTGTCATGCTGGAGGGTCATGTTAGGATGAGCCTGCAGGAAGGGTACCACATGAGGGAGGAGGATGTCTTCCCTTTAACGCACAGCGTTGAGATTGCCTGCAATGACAACAAGCTGAGTCCAATGATGCTGTGTCACACCGCCCCAGACCATGACGGACCCTCCACCTCCAAATCGATCCCGCTCCAGAGTACAGGCCTCGGTGTATCGCTCATTCTTTGACGATAAACGCGAATCCGACCATCACCCCTGGTGAGACAAAACTGCGACTTGTCAGAGAAGAGCACTTTTTGCCTGTCCTGTCTGGTCCAGCAACGGTGGGTTTGTGCCTATAGGCGACATTGTTGCCGGTGAGGTCTGGTGAGGACCTGCCTTACAACAGGCCTACAAGTCCTCAGTCCAGCCTCTCTCAGCCTATTGCGGACAGTCTGAGCACTGATGGAGGGATTGTGCGTTCCTGTGGTAACTCGGGCAGTTGTTGTTGCCACCCTTTACCTGTCCCGCAGGTGTGATGTTTGGATGTACTGATCCTGTGCAGGTGTTGTTTCACGTGGTCTGCCACTGCGAGGACGATCAGCTGTCTCCCTGTAGCGCTGTCTTAGGCGTCTCACAATACGGACATTTCAATTTATTGCCCTGGCCACATCTGCAGTCCTCATGCCTCCTTGTAGCATCCTAAGGCACGTTCATGCAGATGAGCAGAGACCCTGGGCATCTTTCTTTTTGTGTTTTTCAGGGTCAGTAGAAAGGCCTCTTTAGTATCCTATGTTTTCATAACTGTGACCTTAATTGCCTACCATCTGTAAGCTGTTAGTGTCTTAACGCCCGTCCAACAGTTGCATGTTCGTTAATTGTATATGGTTCATTGAACAAGCATGGGAAACAGTGGGAAACTTACAAACTTACAATGAAGATCTGTGAAGTTATTTGGATTTTTACGAATTATCTTTGAAAGACAGGGTCCTGAAAAAGGGATATTTCTTTTTTTGCTGAGTTTATATGTAGCCATCTGGATTGTTGACTTGTTCTCACTGGAGTGTGTTTCTCCCTCATATACCAGTAGGAGTCACTGTTTAGGAAGGAATCGTTGGACTGTGCCTTCACATTTTATTTCGACATACCTCGTCATTTAGGTTGATGGCATGATGCTGAAAAGATTGAGGTTGATTCAAAAATAAAATTTTACTATCAACATTGAAACAAGGTCAAGTAAAATACCGTCTATCAAATATGAAATTCAACGTAATTTCAACCACCCCAATATATATTGAATGAAAATGATTTTGTAATGTTTCTACGTTTTCCACGTTGATTCCACATCACAATATGTTGACAAATGACATTCCAACAACGTTGATTGAACCAGTGTATGCCCGGTGGGCCGTGTGTATGAATCTCTGGGTCTGTGTGAGACTGAGATGGATGTCCCGTTCACTTAGACTGATCCCAGATCTGTACGAGTTGACAAGACGGCACAAACAGATCTGGGACCAGGCTACTGTTGACTGATATTGAGCGGTTGCCATAATGTATGTCAGGACAGGACAGTAATCTGGGCCTTGACTCCTACTCGACTTCAGCCCCTGACTCCTACTTTCCCTAATGTGTCTGATCAGGTATCCAGGGCGATGACAACCTCCAGTCCATGATCGTTGGCACGGTGATGAGGAAGATTAAGTCTCGCACCTGGAAGAAGCAGCGCTACTTCAAGCTGCAGGAGGACTGCATACCCATCTGGTACAAGTCCAAGAAGGCCGGGAACACCCACTCCACATGTGAGTAGTGACATTTACAGTACATGCTTAGACCATGTTTAGACAACGTTTAGACAACATCACCTATTGACAGACACACATTTTCTTACATTTGATACATATTATATCATTGTCCACATCAAGATTATGTTCGGCAGCAGGCTATATACTGACTGTACAAGACATTAGGAACACCTTCCTTATGTTGAGTTGCACCCCCTTTTGCCCTCAGAACAGCCTCAATTCGTCGGAGCATGGACTCTAGAAGGCGTCAAAATCGTTCCACAGTGATGCTGCACTATGTTGACTCCAGTGCTTCCCACAGTTGTGTCACGTTGGCTGGATGTCCTTTGGTTCGTGGACCATTCTAGATACACACTGGAAGCTGTTGAGTGTGAAAAACCCAGCAATGTTGCAATTCTTGACACACTCAAACCAGTTCATTCACCCTCTGAATGGCACACACACAATCCATGTCTCAATTGTCTCAAGGCTTAAAAATCCTTCTTTAACCTGTCTCGACCCTTCATCTCTACTGATTGAAGTGGATTTAACAAGTGATACCTGGTCAGTGACACCTGGATTCACCTGGTCAGTCTATGTCATGGAAAAAGCATGTGTTCCTAATGTTTTGTACACTGCTTTGAGTAATTTTGTCGTTGCAGTGCTCTAGTTTTATCATCACTGAAGTGAGTGATAATATTGGGCTATAGGGTTCACCGTGTACCTAAAGACTTGACTTATTCCCTTTAGCCTAAAGAGATACCTAAGTAGATAGTATTCCGCTTCTCTTCTCCCTTTCAACAGTCTCTGTGAGTGACGTGGAGACGGTGCGTGAGGGCCACCAGTCAGAGGTTCTGCTAAGCATCGCAGAGGAGTTTCCCTCTGGCCGCTGCTTCACCCTGGTGTTCCGTGGTTGCCATGGCAACCTGGACCTGGTGGCAGGCTCAGCGGATGAGGCCCAGTCCTGGATCAAAGGCATGAGGAAGCTGATCGAGAACATGGGCGAGAGTGAGAAGCTTGACCAGTATCCTTTCTGACAAGCTAAATCAATCAATCAAATGTATTTACAAAGCCCTGATGAATTTGTTCTGTTCCACAAGATGCTGACGTTCTCAGGGTGTTCCAGGACTACTCTGGCGACTTACAGAAGCTGTCTCTGCGGGACCTGGAGGAGTTCCTGAGAGATGAACAACTGGAGGAGGTGGACGGGGTTCAGCAGCTGGCCATGGAGCTCATCGAGCGCTACGAACCCTCCGACACAGGTAGTACTGACCTCTGACCCTGGCATGATTTGTGGCTATAGCTGAACAATCACACCCTACGAATTATCAGGTCAATAACCATATCATCAGGTCAACATCATGGTCAAGCAGTTCTTGTTATTTCAACCAAGAACAAATATATTTTAATGAATATCATGATGGATGTAATGAAAAATAAAAATATATGGTTTGAACTGATTGCAATTTTTGTTTTTTTATTTTTGTGTTCCATAGCCAAGATGCTGAAGGCTACAGTATGTCTATCGACAGTTTCCTGATGTACCTGGCATCGGCTGAGGGCTCCATCTTCCACCCCAGACAACAGAGCTTGTGCCAGGACATGATCCAGCCCCTCATCCACTACTTCATCTCCTCTTCACACAACACATACCTGATGGAGGACCAGCTTCGAGGACACAGCAGTGTCGAGGGATACATACGGTATGTACTCTACACCAGTGGTGGCTGATGGGAAGGCTTAGTAGGCCGTTCTTGAGAGACGATCTTGATCTCTGTCTTGAGGTGAATTACGGCACAACTTTTGGAAGACAGAATCTGAGGGATTGATCGTTGTCCATTCAAATGAATATACTCTAGGACAAAGTCCAAAAATGCTAACTTGTTTCTTCCTCGTTAGGGCTTTGAAGCGAGGCTGTCGGTGTGTAGAAGTAGACTGTTGGGATGGTCCCAATGGAGAGCCTATTGTCTACCACGGACACACTTTCACCTCCAAGATCCTCTTCAAAGATGTTGTGAACGCACTGAGAAACTATGCCTTCAAGGTATTTATTTAAACCGAAGAAATTGTAATGACAAGATTAAACCTCTTTGCATGGTATGCCTCACAGGTATTCTCTGCACTATCATGACATAATGTTTACATATCAGTACAGAATACAGGGGTGTTTTTTTTTTTTTTAGCATTTTCATGGTGCATTTACCAGTGCAGTACTTTACACACAGGAATCCAAGAACTTGCAGTATCAATACACTCCTCACTCAACACCTCATTATATGTGTATGAGTCAGGAGGGGGATCATTCCGTCATGATATCCCAAAGCCACGGCCCTTTCAGAAAGCAGAGCTCTCACACAGTAAACCAGCACATGACCGGCCTGTCAAAGACTTATCCTGTTCTGTGCCAAAACGGTCCTCCGTGCCGCCTGGTTCATGTTGTGGGTCAGGGTTTCAGGGCCCTGGTCAAATGTAGTGCACTGCTGTACTGCAGCGCCAGCTGTGCCATCAGAGTCCCTGGGTTCGCGCCCAGGCTCTGTCGTAACCGGCCGCGACCGGGAGGTCCGTGGGGCGACGCACAATTGGCCTAGCGTCGTCCGGGTTAGGGAGGGATTGGTCGGTAGGGATCTCCTTGTCTCATCGCGCACCAGCGACTCCTGTGGCGGGCCGGGCGCAGTGCGCGCTAGCCAAGGTTGCCAGGTGCACGGTGTAGCCTCCGACACATTGGTGCGGCTGCCTTCCGGGTTGGGGTTGGATGCGTGCTGTGTTAAGAAGCAGTACGGCTGGTTGGGTTGTGTATCGGAGGACGCATGACATTCAGCCTTCGTCTCTCCCGAGCCCGTATGGGAGTTGTAGCAATGAGACAAGATAGTAGCTACTACAACAATTGGATACCACGAAATTGGGGAGAAAAAGGGGTAAAATACATTAAAAAAAATGTAAAAAGTAGTGCACTGCATAGGGAATAAGGTGCCATTTGGGATGCACTACTCATACAGGACAGCCCAGAATGTAGTGGATGGACTACATAGAGGGTGCCGTTTGGGACACACTCTCTGTCTGTCTGCAACTGGATGGTGGTCTGGGCTGCTCCATGCGACCCCTGTCCTGTCTGCCTGAGTGGAGAAGCTGCTGGTAGCAGGTACAGCCTTTCTCCTCACACTGAGAATGCTGCAGTCCAGTGTTGAATTATTCACTCCCCCCTTCCTCCCAGGTATCAGAATACCCGGTCATCCTGTCCACCGAGAACCACTGCGGTGTTGTACAGCAGTGAGTCAGGACCGAGTTTGGGAACCCTGCTGTAGAGTGAGTAGAGACTGTCTTGCTATCTACCTTTCTGTCAGTACTGCCCGGGCCATATGATCTGTGCTGTAAGGTGCAACACTGGCACCGTGAACTATTAAAAAGCCACAGTGTTGTTCCCTCAGCACCGAATAGAATACGATTGATTGTTCTCTCAGCCTGGTCTTTCGACATTGTATTGGGCGTGACCTGCAGGTCCATGTAGGACAATGAATGCAAAGACATTATATGCCCTGTATCTCAATGTAAAGACTATGATCTGTCTGTGCATGATGTATATTTGTTCTGCCTCAGTGATTGTAGAATACTGTGCCCACAATCACTAAGTGTGCAGGTGACTCTAAATATCTATTATGTTCCATTATCAACAAGCAATAGAGAGATGGGTTGAGAGAGAGGTGCAGTCGAGAGGCTTTCTGAAGCATGCCCTGGTACAGAAGCATGATATCTATTCCCTGGTGATGAAAATATCCATTGTTCTGACTAACAGGAGCTGAAGGGGAAGATTCTTCTCAAGGGGAAGCGTTGAGGACGACGCGGCTGACATCGATGAGGACAGCCTCCATAGCAACAGCCTCCGACGCATGGCCAAAGTAGGCTACTGGTGTGTCTGTGTGGGTGTGTGTGTGTGTGTGGGGGGGGAGAGAACCTCCGCAGTGGCAGCCAAGGTGGGCTTTTTTTCATTAATTAGTCTATTTTCTCTTGAACCATGTGGTCTATCTACTAGAAACTCAAGGACAATATGGACACAGGCAAAACAAAAAACAATTTATACTATATATGAATATATATACTTTTAAGTTATTCAAGTATAAATTACCAAAGTTACGATAGATTGGCATAGATGTTCTGTTAATTACCAAAATTACTGAGGATTCCGGTAACTTTGGTAAACTACCGGTAGCTTTGCAATCCTAGTCCTGTCACTAAACTCTGGGCCTGCCATGATGTAGTTGTATATATTTCAGTCACTCCTTCTCAACTCCATCTCCCGCTCTCATATCCACTTAGCAGAAGACGTCAGTCACTCACTTCTCCATTGTCCCTCAATTCCATCAGGGCAAAAGTGTATCATCTTAGTCCGAATCTGCTGATGTGTTGACTTAACCAAGTTATAACACTGTTATAGGACTGATATTGTCCAAGAGTTGCATTCAACTCTGACATCGCTCATGAAAGATATAGGGCTAAAGCCAGCGACTAGACCAAGTGAGCCTCCTAATGGTGCCATGCGAACACCAGAGATAGCCATAGACAGAGAGAGGACGAAGGAGCCGACGGCACCAACACTCTTTCAAGACTGTACTACTGTCTTGAGAGAGAAGACTGACTGACTGACTGACTGACTGACTGACTGACTGACTGGCTGACTGGCTGACTGACTGGCTGACTGACTGACTGTTTGTTTGTTTGTTTGTTTGTTTGTTTGTTGGGTGGAAGGTTGCGGGTAGAGGTAGAGAGCCCTCTAAAATGAGACACTTAAATTGAAGTCAGGGATCACCTATGTAGCTAAACACTGAAGCACCTCTGACTTTATTCTTGGTTCTTTCACGATATCGGTCAATAACAAGTAGTGGCCATTAACAGATTA
The DNA here is from genome assembly GCF_057628025.1 of Oncorhynchus mykiss. Lineage (NCBI taxonomy): Eukaryota > Metazoa > Chordata > Actinopteri > Salmoniformes > Salmonidae > Oncorhynchus > Oncorhynchus mykiss. The sequence goes on along the minus strand of NC_143039.1, from coordinate 33,044,879 downwards.
GATGGGTGTCCATGGGTCTAAGACATCATTTAACATTGGCAACCTCTATGTTTAATGAACGGCATAAATTAGAATGCCATACTAGGGATGACATGGTTTGATCAATATGGCAATCAGGGGTAAAGCCAGTAGTTTACAGGAGCAGTGAGCTCTGGGAGGACCTTGACTCTGATGATGGCTGTCCTGTCCTAAACACAGACTGTAGCTCAGAGTCTCTGTTTGTGTTCGGCCCCGGATCTGCTTTCATACAGAGGCAGCCCAGGTGTGCACTAGGACTGGGACGCCTGGTTGCATTGCTAATTAGTCTGGCCGTGTGCCCGCCTGCATACCTCAACCTTACGGTCATCGAAGCCTGATTGGCACTGGCAGACCTACTGTGGTTGGCTTCATAGTGAAGTATCACTTACTCCATATTGGGGTTGCCTTGGTCCACTTGCAGCTTTCACCCATGGCTAGCTACACTCCACTCCTTCTCTCGAACTTTACGAGTGCCACGTTGCTCTTATCGCACAGCCTTGTCTATTGTCAAAACTAGGGTTTTACTGTATATATCCAATCCTCCTAGTGCAGCTGCCCCAAGCCATTGCTCAATTTATATGTAGTTGAATTGAAGGTAGCTTAGTAAGGTCAACACTCCAATTTCCCCGCTGTGGATCAAACAAGCTTATTCAATTCAACTCTCCTTCTTTTCTTCAGAAAAATGAAGCAGCGTCTGTCAAGGGAGCTGTCGGACTGCGTGGTTTACTGCAAGAGTGTCCACTTCAGCAGCTTCAAGCACTCCCGCATTCACTCCAAGTTCTACGAGATATACTCCTTCACAGAGTCCAAAGCCCGCAAACACTTGAGAGAGGCAAGTGGGGCTTGAATCCCTACAGTAACTCATGACATCATCAGTCAGGGTCAACCAGTCACTAACTCACTCAGGACAGTTTGTGTCGTTCTGTTTGGACCTCAAAACAGAAGCCAAAAGTCGTTGATTTACTAAAAGGAAATGTTGTCTGATTTGTGGGATTTAGTCAGTTATTCATTCAGTGGCAAGGACCGAAACAGAGGCAGAACGACTAGAAGACACAGTGCTTTGTCTGTGTACTGTTCAATTGCATGGTTCCTCAAGCTCATCTCATGTATGATTAACTGCCTGTTTCTCCCAGGGGAAGAGTTTGTGCATCACAATGCCAGGCAGCTGACCAGGGTTTATCCCAGTGGCCTCAGAACAGACTCCTCCAACTTCAACCCACAGGTGATGTGGAACACAGGGACTCAAATAGGTAGGTGAGGGCCATTTTAGATTGTTCTAAGGCACGACACAATGATTAAACAAAATATAAATGTCCAATTTCCCAACATGACTTTTTGAAGCTAGTTAAGTTAAGCTCATATTTCTGTTCATTTGGATCAGTTGGTTAATGTCTCTGTTTTCCTTGCTACCTCAGTTGCGTTGAATTTCCAGACGGCAGGGGTTGAGATGGACCTCAACGATGGACTGTTCAGTCAAAATGGCCGCTGTGGCTATGTCCTCAAACCTGACGTCATGAGGATGTCAGAGAGGAGGTTCGATCCTGAGGTTCCACAGAATCGGGAAGGCTACCAACCCCGCAGTCTCTGCTTTCAGGTACAAATAACAAACTGAGACCTACCTAAGACACAACCTGAGCTACAACAGAAAAATGACAGCAACCAAGTGGAATGCTAACCTACCCATCTGACCTCAAGCTCTCTCATTGTGTGTGTGTGTATATATTTGTGTGTGTTTTCAAGGTGATCAGTGCACAGCAGCTTCCCAAAGTGAATATCAAGGAGAGCTCCGTTGTGGACCCGTTTGTGAGAGTGGAGATCCATGGACTTCCTCTAGACCAGGCCAAGCAGGAGACCAGATACATAGACAACAATGGTAATATATAGACCCATTAAATCCCAACCACATAAATGATTATAATGTAACTTTTCACAGAAATGCTGATACAAAAAGCAGTATATTACAGTATTATATTCTATTATTTTATATATTAATGAATTGTGTTTGCTCAGGGTTCAATCCAGTGTGGTATGACACTTTGCGGTTCACCATCCATGTGCCTGAACTGGCCCTGGCACGCTTTGTGGTGGAGGACTACGACAAGGCGTCAAGGAATGATTTTATCAGACAGTATACCTTGCCTTTCTCATGTATTCAGCAAGGTAAGACTCATCCATGTATTTAAGCATTTTGTACAAACTCAATATATAACCTCCTAATATGACAGTCACACACTACCGTTCAAAAGTTTGGGGTCACTGAGAAATGTCCTTGTTTTTGAAAGAAAAATATTATTTTTTCTGTCCATTAAAATATAATCAAATTAATCAGAAATACAGTGTAGACATTGTTAATGTTGTAAATGACTATTGTAGCTGGAAATTGCAGATTTTTTAATGGAATATCTACATAGGGTTACAGAGGCCCATTATCAGCAACCAACACTACTGTGTTCCAATGGCACGGTGTGTTAATTAATCCAAGTTTATCATTTTAAAAGGCTAATTGATCATTCGAAAACCCTTTTGCAATCATGTTAGCACAGGTGAAAACAGTTGTCCTGATTAAAGAAGCAATAAAACTGGCGTTTTGCGGGTACTATTTAGAAGGCCAGCATCTCGGAGTCGCCTCTTCACTGTTGACGTTGAGACTGGCGTTTTGCGGGTACTATTTAATGAAGCTGTCAGTTGAGGACATGTGAGGCGTCTGTTTCTCAAACTAGACACTCTAATGTACTTGTTCTCTTGCTCAGTTGTGCACCGGGGCCTCCCACTCCTATTTCTATTCTGTTTTTTTGTTGCTTTTCTTTCAAAAACAAGGCCATTTCTTAGTGACCCCAAACTTTTGAACGGTAGTGTACATAATAGCATGTAATACAATGGGATCAATTACCTACTACAGCTGTTTTACTCCCTTTTCCAGGATACCGTCACATCCACCTCCTGTCTAAGGACGGAACCAGTATTCCCCCCGCCTCCTTATTTGTACATGTTAGAATCACTAACCTTGTATGAGCTGAATGTTAGAGATTCCAGTCGCTGCTTACCTTTCTGGCATTTACAAAACTTGTAGATAGAAAACACTGAAGGTGAAAGACGCTGAAGGCGAAAGACGTGACTAAAAGAGAACAAGCCATCGTTCCGAGTTTTACCAGAAAGTTTTGACAGTCAAGAGCTAGTTTCACAAACTATGTAATGAATACTTCCTGTAGCTACTTCCTAGAAAGTATGTAATGTTGTGCATATACTAAGCCAAATGTTTTTTGTAGGTATTAATGTACTTTTAGAAAGTATGATTGGTGTGGTTTTCACTTGTGATCTACAATTCTATATTTATAGTGTCTATTCCCAATCAGATGTATTACTGAAGAACTGGCTCTGGGATGATTCAGTTTTTCCAACTCTATGTCATCAAATGCTAGTCAACTGTATTTGAGATCATTTTTTGTTTTTCTGCAATGATATGTAGCGAAGAAGTGTGCCTCCACTTGTCAAGAGTGATGACACATTTCAACATAATTTCAGTCAATCTTCTTATCCACACCACATTATTTTCTATGAACCAAGCTCCTCAAGAATGTAACATTGATGAGGCTGTTTGGTTAGAGTTGCCTAGGCTTACTGCAGGACACATTTCCTCCCTCTTTTTCCCATTGGCAAGTTTTGGTTTAAAATGGGTTATGATGCCAATTAAAACAAATATACTCCATTCATCATCTCTCTCGCTCTCTCTCTCTAATGCATATTATCATTTCCATGAACAATATTTGGAACAACCCGTTTAGTATAAATAGCAATTATAGCGAAACTCAAAAATGCCTCAACTCGTATCATCTGTTTTGGATAATTTTATAGATTTAAATATTTGCTGCTGGGTTAACAGTTGTATATTTTTGTACACACACTGTGTGTGTTTGTGATTTATAGCAGGGGTCTCCAACCCTGTTCCTGGAGAGCTACCATACTGTAGATTTTCTCTCCATTCCCAGTTGTAACTAACAACCAGCTTTATCAATCAGCTAATTATTAGAATCGGGTGTGCTAGATTAGGGTTGGAGTGAAAACCTACAGGACAGTAGCTCTCCAGGAAAAGGGTTGGAGAGCCTTGATATATAGCCAATTGTATTGTGTTATAGCATATCTATTAAATATTTTTTTGTACTATTGTCCAGTTCAGACTTCATAGACCTGTATTATGTGTATATGTATTTAGCTATGTATGCATGTTAGTTATTTGCCATGTTATTTGCCATATCCATTTGCAAATAAATATGATTTTCATTTATCTAAGGAGTTCAGAGGCTGGTGAGATTAGATCATGGATCTATATACAAAGATAAAGTACATATGACATTTTATCTTAATAATTTAGATATACGGTCTTGATTTACTTCACCCATTTTGTTTTCTTGTAGGCCTATTTTTGGGGGGTCACTCCATCAGTCACTGCGGGACTTTGTGAGGATAAGGCGGAACTATAGTTTACACAAAATTGTTTCCCCCGGTCACATATCAGAGGGACGCACATTTTGTTGTTGTCAAAAGATTTTCCACGTTGTTAGCTAGCTCGAGCATGAGTGTGGTTTCGGAGACAGATTGTATCTTTATTTAACTCAGTAACTAAAAGGCAGTATGGTTGGAAAGATAAAGCGGGTCCGTGAAAAGCTTCATCAGGCTGCGGTTAAACTTGACAGTCCCCCGTCCGGTGGCGCAAGATCCACAGATTTAGAAAAGGCACCTATTCCTGTGATCACAAGTGGTTCATTCATCTTCGATGTAAACAAGACAAACAATGCACAGCTGCACATAAAGAAGGATGAAAACGCGAAGGTATTTTATCAACACATAATTTAACGTTCGCTTGCCAACTCCCGTCTCTTTTAGATGGTTTAGCTAACGTTATAGCTAAAGCTGTTAGAACAGTTAACGTTAGCTAGCTAACAGTCAGCTATTTCACTAGCTAGCTAACGTTAGTTGTCAGCTAGTTAGGATCATAATGTATACATCTAGCTGGCTATAGAGAAATTAGTATGAAGCGTGTATTTTTTTGCATTATATTTATGTTGGGTGTCAATGTGGATGTTCTCTTCGAACAGAAACCACTGAGTTCCTTTCCAAGTGGAATCTTTGCTGGCACACAAATCAGCCCTGAAGCCCTCGTGCAAACTCTGAAGTGTGAAGAACCATCCAATGACATTGATACACCTGCACAGAAAGGTAAATACACTTTGATTGTCAACCAAATATTTACCTCGTTAATCCGTGGAAATCTGCACGAGAGTACTTGTCTGTGTGTCTCAATAACGAATCATATTCTACCTTCAAGTACATGCATTTCATTTTCGTGACGTTTTAGCTCCCCAAAACGCCCCGGAGACATTGTTTATTTCCAGCAAAATCAACCAGGCACATAGTATTTTTCTGTACACATTATGTCATTCTCTCCTACCACAAGAGGGCAGAAAATACAAAGGGATCACTCGACAGAAAGTGACTTGTGATGTGAGGATGGCAACAGCTCAAGTCTATGCAGTATATTGCTTACCATTGGTATAAAAGGTGTAATGAAGAAAAGTAAGTATGATGGTAACCTATAGATAAGAAACTAACCATCCAAATGATTGCTTATATGGAGGCTTATTACAACCCTATTTCGTTTATTCAATCTTATTCAATCTGGCATGTTTTTAACAGTGTATATTTTTCCGTTGATGTTTCCATGCTACATGCACCTGCCAACCTCTCCCCTCTTGAATCCTAGGCTCTTTCGAGTAAGTTTAAGCCCAATGTTAGTCAGTCAGAGTGGCTACTCCAGCTGCAGTGGCAGAGCTGCAGCAAGAAGCCCATCTTCCTTATTCGACAACAGAGAACCGGTTCTATTTATAGTCTCTCTGCAGCATAAATAGTTCATGCATGAAATCAAGGTTCAGTTCAGCCGCCAAGCTCCCCTGAATCAGTGTTTCTCCCTGACTAGATGAGTCGTGGCACCGCTGACGCACAGAGGAGGCTGGTGCTGCAGGGTGTAGTTCTCTTGGTAGGGTACCTCGCTGCGGCCCCATGGGAAAGCATCAGGTGGTCCTGTCCCTTGTGAATTACAGTGTAACAGTGATGATGTCGATACACGGTGTGTAGTAGTCTGTCCTGACTCTTTGTCAGAAAGACTGTTGGAGAGATGTATTGAGTGTCACTTTTACGGTTTGGATTTCTCATCAAGGTTGTTCCAATGTCTTGTTGTCTCTTGCTTGTTTAGGCTTTTGTCTGTAGTGCATGGTGGGAGAGGTGTTCAGGGGTGCCCGGTCCCTGGCTCGCTCACTCAACCTCTGCAGATGGTGCCTGGCTGTTCCCTGTAGCTAGTGAGCAAGTATTTAAATAGCTTCAGTTTCTGCATCCTGCTGTTTCTTTCCTCTTCTTTCTCTCGTCCTCGCTTGCAGACGCACACACACTGCTAATGAGTACTCACTCTTCAGCCTTTTCTTGCATTGAAGCTAAAAGCGTGTTTAATACGTTGGATGTGTGTGATCTATTAACGACGGGTATATTTAGCTGTGTCTATTGATTAGGCTAACTAATTAAAGCAAGTGCTTTCCTGGCTGCTGACAAATTTATGAAATAAAAAAAAGGACAGGGCAATGAGATGCAGTATTCCATCTGTTGCCATGGTGAAATGCTTGTCAGTGTGCTCTTGTTTTCCCAAAACAGTGTCTGTAGACAATTATATTGACCTCTTTGTGAAATGGTTGGTAGGTTCTGGAGAGCAAAATCTAATTTGACAGTACGTTAGTGGGAAAATAAAATTGAAGCGATATAAGTAAGGGTTTAATAAGAAGGCTGTTTTTAAATCCTGTCCATGGAAATGGTATGAATTGGATTTTTACCATCTCATCTAAGCAGACAGACATTGAGAACTGTAGGCTCTTCTAGCTGTGAAAGCTGCTGTGATTAAAGCACTGCCTCCTTCTACACATTAACAATAGAGAGCAATTATTTTAGCCTACAGCTTATCATTTCAGCTAAATGCTGACAATTTGTCGTGTTAATTGGGGTATTTCACCTGAATTATCCCAAATTCACTTTCACTGAATCTACTACATTAATATTGCATTTTTTTTGGTTCGTCTTCGCGAGCACCCCGTCCATGGCGCTGTCTTGTCTCTGCCCACAGGGATTAAAGCCCTCTGGTTTCTGTTCAGGCGTCTATACAGCTAGCCACTCTACTATGCTGTTAATTATAAAATACTCTGTTCTCTCAGCCAGAGGAGAAAGAAGCAAGCAAATTCTGTGAGTGTGTCATGTCTTTTCATCCATTGCCTCTTGTATAAGGCCCCCCTGGGGGCTTGTATCCGAGCAGATAGAAACTCTTATCTGCCACTTTTAATTCGATTGATTTAATTAGTATTATTATGCACACTTACTGTTGGTGCTTGGTATGTTCATTGGCAGCAAATGCACACTTTGTGTGTGCATGTTTGTGCTTGCCTTTTGCCTAGTTAAATAAAAATAAATAATTCCCCATCCCGCTGACTGAATATCAGTCTCTGCAGTTGATTTTTTTATTAGGCCTATTCAGTTGCCTTAGTTCATATTCAGTTGCCTTAGTTCATAGTCTTCACCAGGGCTCTACACTGACTTTTTTTTATTTTTTTTATTTTTTTACAAGGAGCCCTTGTGCACCTAAGTTAAACAATTTAGGAGCTCAATTAAAAATATTTAAAGCAACAAGCTCTTTTCTTTGTAGTAGTGGTGCAAGCACTCAGTGTATCCTCCAAAGCTGCGGTACAGTGAAGTAATCATTGCAACAATTGTCTGGGATATTTTTATTTTCTAGTCACACTGGTGCGCCTAAATTAAAATTCCAGGTCGCACAGCAAAATATTTAAGCTCATTATGCGAGAAAAACGGTCGCGCTGCAGAGCCCTGTTCACTTCCACATGTTCTGTGCTACATTAGTCTTGACCAGAAAACTCTGTTTCAAAGAGCAGAACTCCTTGCTGCCATTCCACTGCGTGATGTTCAAAGTGATGTCTAAGGCAATCGATCATTCAGGGACCACCTCTGTTTTGACAAAGCCCTCTCTGCATTTTTTTAATAGGGGATATCCGTATCTGAGCTGGGACCCTCTGAAACCATCTCTTCATCTTTTTGTCAGCTCCCGAAAGGCACTACACCTCCTGTCCTCCGCCTACCAGAGAGCTGCCTGTCAATTATCCCGGAGAAAAGGGGAAAGCGGAGAGGCTAAGCGGGGGCAAACCCAAGCAGGAAAGGAAATATGGAACTTTCCCAACCACTCATAATAAAGCCTAATCAAGTTTCACGTTTTTGTCACGTGCACTAGTACAGTGAAATGCCTTTCTTGCGATCTAATCGGTGCTATCTATTTCACTGTGTGCGGAGAACCCGATCCTCTCTGGGGGTACAGGGAAGACCAGGGAGGTGGTAAGTAAGGCTCTCTCCCCACCACAAACAGCCCCAGGTCGGGTTGGGTTTCACCCATCAGTCCAGGGCCAGGGGTGTCAGGGACGGGGATGCAGCAGGAGTAGAGATGCCTATCTGGCCCCTGTACCTCTGCTGCTACAGCAGGACAACCCATGTTGTTGACACCGCGGTGGCAGATTAAAGATTGGACCTGGCAGGAAGGAACTAACTGCCCTGTGATGAAAGGTGGTGTGTGTGTTGCTGCTGGAAGAGCTGTATCTGAGCCTGGGCTGAAGATGCACGTAGAAATGAAAAGAGAGCGATGAAAATACTTTCGCTTGGTTTGATAGTTAATGTTATGCCACCATGTTTTGGCTTGAGATAAACACTGTGATATTGAAGCCGTTTCCGATATACGGTTAGAGATGACACATTTTCTGCAAGGATTTATTAGTTGCCGTGATACACCCCAGGGGTTAAGAATGACCCTGATTTGTGATGTGGTGGCGCGGTCTTGTCCTGGCCCGTCTATCGCCATGGCAGCAGCAACAGCAGTGTGGGTGGCTGGGAATTGGTGAGGTTATCCTGTCAGTGAGACGCGAGTCAGTAACATCAGTATATGTTCGGTGTGGCTCAGTTGGTAGAGCGTGGTGCTTGGACCGCCAATTATCGTTGGTTCCATTCCCGCTGGGGGCCGCCCATATGGAAAATATATGCGAACATGACTGTAAGTCATGGGATAAAAGCATCTGCTAAGTGGCATATATATACAGTATATGAGGTTAGTTGGAGTCAGTGTCACACTTTGTCTTCCGAAGTAGTAGTGATGGGGGGAAAAAATCTATACAGTTACATGTCGCATGTGTATATTATTTTGGATGATAATTGTATCGATACTTTGACTCGCAAGTATCGATTTATGAAAACAGCTATTTTGCTACGTAGAGTTACCCACATGAAAAAATACGATAGTATAAATACTGTAGTGTTACTACATTTATATATTATAGTATTCGCTGTAGTGTTTTTTTGTTGTTTTGTTTTTGTCTTCGGTCCCCTAAACACTACAGTGAATACTGTATTATTTACTATTGTGTTTTTGTTTTATCTTTGAAAGAGCCACCACTTCTTTCTCACTGACGAAACCTACGAGACAAATACTAAACGAACACATTTTTCAGAACCTATAAGTAGGTAGGATTGGAGTCTGAATGGATAGTTCAGAGCTTCTGCTCTTCAATAACCTGTAGGGAACACAACATACTTGGCATGTAGGTTTCTCAATCATGGGTGCCACAAATTGGGGGAGGGGAATAGGTGGGGTATATGCAAATTAAATCCTGTTTTAGTATTACTGTAGTTAGTGTAGTGTTTTACTGTCGTATTTACTACAGTGTTTTTTTGTGTGGATAATACTGTAATCGTTACTATAGTATTCTATAGTATACTACACAATTCTATAGTAAGCATTACAGATTTGACGGATACTACAGTGTATAGTATACTACAAAATTATATAGTAAGTACTACATATGATCAAGGGATACTACAGTGTGGAATATAGGGCGGCAGGTAGCCTAGCGGTTAAGAGCGTTGGCACAGTAACCAAAATGTTGCTGGTTCGGATTCCCGAGCCGACTAGGTGAAAAATATGCCGGTGTGCCCTTGAGCAAGGCACTTAACCCTAATCCAGAGCGATTTACAGGAGCAATAAGAGCTTTTCTGTGAAATGGCCTTTTAGAAGTGCTTTGGTGTACTTATGAATGCACGAGTCCCCTTTCCCCCCACTCGTATCGATTTTTAACCTCACAATTCTTATAGTCATACGAAGGTTTTACTATGCGTGAAGTTTCTAATTCATCCTGGATTTACTAAATGTGTCATGTATATGAAAATAAAATGTAAAAAATGAACACACATTAGATTAATAAAATATTTAATCAGTCTTTTATTATTTTTTATTTTATTTAACTAGGCAAGTCAGTTAAGAACAAATTATTATTTTCAATGACTGAATTGTTCAGGGGCAGAACGACAGATTTTTACCTTGTCAGCTCAGGGATTCGATCTTGCAACCTTTCGGTTACTAGTCCATCGCTCTAACCTCTAGGCTACCTACCGCCCCAGTCTTACAACTGAAGTGTGTCTTCCGCATTTAACCCACCCCTTTGAATCAGAGAGGTGCCCCCCGCTGCCTTAATCGACATCCACGGATTGAAGGGATGATGATGATGATGCATTCTTTGCAAGAGGGAATCTAATTTCATTGGTCCTCAACTCACAGCTCAAACACTTAATTCAGGGTAAGTGGAGTTAGCCTGCCCCACAGCAGGTTAGTTCTGAAGGAGGCTGAAGAAATACGGCTTGTCACCAAAAAGACTCATAAACTTTTACAGATGCGCAATCGAGAGCATTCTGTCGGGCTGTATCACCGCCTGGTACGGCAACTGCTCCGCCCACAACCGTAAGGCTCTCCAGAGGGTAGTGAGGTCTGCACAACGCATCACCGGGGGCAAACTACCTGCCCTCTAGGACACCTACATCACCCGACGTCACAGGAAGGCCATAAAGATCATCAAGACAACAACCACCTGAGCCACTGCCTGTTTACCCCGCTATCATCCAGAAGGCTAGGTTAGTACAGGTGCATCAAAGCTGGGACCGAGAGACTGAAAAACAGCTTCTATCTCAAGGCCATCACTGTTAAACAGCCACCACTAACATTGAGTGGCTGCTGCCAACATACTGACTCAACTCCGGCCACTTTAATAATGAAAGAATTACTCATCTCATATGTATATACTGTACTCGATACCATCAACTGCATCTTGCCTATGCCGTTCTGTACCATCACTCATTCAGGTATTTTTATGTACATATTCTTCATCCCTTTACACTTGTGTGTATAAGGTACAGTGGGGCAAAAAAGTATTTAGTCAGCCACCAATTGTGCAAGTTCTCCCACTTAAAAAGACTAGAGAGGCCTGTAATTTTCATCATAGGTACGCTTCAACTATGACAGACAAAATGAGGGTAAAAAATCCAGAAAATCACATTATAGGATTTTTAATGAATTTATTTGCAAGTTATGGTGGAAAATAAGTATTTGGTCACCTACACACAAGCAAGATTTATGGCTCTCACAGACCTGTAACTTCTTCTTTAAGAGGCTCCTCTGTCCTCCACTCGTTACCTGTATTAATGGCACCTGTTTGAACTTGTTATCAGTATAAAAGACACCAGTCCACAGCCTCAAACAGTCACACTCCAAACTCCACTATGGCCAAGACCAAAGAGCTGTCAAAGGACACCAGAAACAAAATTGTAGAACTGCACCAGGCTGGGAAGACTGAATCTGCAATAGGTAAGCAGCTTGGTTTGAAGAAATCAACTGTGGGATCAATTATTAGGAAATGGAAGACATACAAGACCACTGACAATCTCCCTCAATCTGGGGCTCCACGCAAGATCTCACCCCGTGGGGTCAAAATGATCACAAGAACGGTGAGCAAAAATTCCAGAACCACACGGGGGGACCTAGTGAATGACCTGCAGAGAGCTGGGACCAAAGTAACAAAGCCTACCATCAGTAACACACTACGCCGCCAGGGACTCAAATCCTGCAGTGCCAGACGTGTCCCCCTGCTTAAGCCAGTACATGTCCAGGCCCGTCTGAAGTTTGCTAGAGAGCATTTGGATGATCCAGAAGAAGATTGGGAGAATGTTGTATGGTCAGATGAAACCAAAATATAACTTTTTGGTAAAAACTCAACTCGGCGTGTTTGGAGGACAAAGAATGCTGAGTTGCATCCAAAGAACAACATACCTACTGTGAAGCATGGGGGTGGAAACATCATGCTTTGGGGCTGTTTTTCTGCAAAGGGACCAGGACGACTGATCCGTGTAAAGGAAAGAATGAATGGGGCCATGTATCGTGAGATTTTGAGTGAAAACCTCCTTCCATCAGCAAGGGCATTGAAGATGAAACGTAGCTGGGTCTTTCAGCATGACAATGATCCCAAACACACCGCCCGGGCAACGAAGGAGTGGCTTCGTAAGAAGCATTTCAAGGTCCTGGAGTGGCCTAGCCAGTCTCCAGATCTCAACCCCGTAGAAAATCTTTGGAGGAAGTTGAAAGTTTGTGTTGCCCAGCAACAGCCCCAAAACATCACTGCTCTAGAGGAGATCTGCATGCAGCAATGGGCCAAAATACCAGCAACAGTGTGTGAAAACCTTGTGAAGACTTACAGAAAACGTTTGACCTCTGTCATTGCCAACAAAGGGAATATAACAAAGGGAATATAAAGTATTAAGAAACTTTTGTTATTGACCAAATACTTATTTTCCACCATAATTTGCAAATAAATTCATTAAAAATCCTACAATTTGATTTTCTGGATTTTTTTCTTTCTCATTTTGTCTGTCATAGTTGAAGTGTACCTATGATGAAAATTACAGGCCTCTCTCATCTTTTTAAGTGGGAGATCTTGCACAATTGGTGGCTGACTAAATACTTTTTTGCCCCACTGTAGTTGTTGAGAAATTGTTAGGTTAGATTACTCGTTGGTTATTACTGCATTGTCGGAACTAGAAGCACAAGCATTTCGCTACACTCGCATTAACATCTGCTAACCATGTGTATGTGACAACTAAAATTTGATTTGGATTCGCTGCCATAGAAATTTACCTGGCTAAAAGGTGACCCACTTTCATGTCTCCAGCTAGGCTGTCACGAGTTGAACTCAAAAGTGGTCCAAAGTTAGTTCACTATCTAGATTTGTAGTACACAACTCTTGTCTCTTTGTGAACCAGTTGCTGCTGTTATCCTAAGGATGAGCTTTGGTCGGGATCCGTCAACTATTTGCTTCCCGGGTAAAGAAGCAATGAGAGCAGAGTACAATTGTCACTCTACCGATCAATACCTTACATAACTGCTGCTTGCCAGGCCCAATGGTTTTATCCACATTGCTCATCAACCGTGGTCATTGAATTGGCTGTAATTCTATTTGTTGGCAGACTGTTGTTTAACCTTTCAACCTTGTGGCTGGGACAGCAGGAGATCAATAAGGGACAAAGTAGAGCGCAGGCCTATGCAGCAACGCACTCACCCACCATGAGCACTTTTAACCATGTTAGCTAAAGCATGACTCGGATATGGAGGACATTACCTCGATGTAGATTATTCGTCAAAGTGAATCATTCCCCTGGGCATAATTTACATTTTTAAATACTATTGTGAAAGGTATTATTGGACAGTCTATACCAGTGTTGGGGTCCATTTCAATTCAGTAAGTACTCTGATGTTTGTAATAGCAGCGGATAGGCGAGGAGGTGGCAGGGGAAAGATACACTATGAATTCCCTCACGTGTGACTGACTCCCGCTGTCCCACACTGACAGTTTCATTGCCGCAGAATGATATTAGCTACCACCACAACCCGGACATCCCTGCCAGCTTTCCCTGCCAACCACGCTGCCCACTCCTCTCCTTTTAGTTTTTTCCTTCCTGCTATTATTAGAGGAGAGTCATTCCCCCCCCCAAAAAAATCCTTTACAGTGTAAACACTGTATTGTATTAAAACTACTTCTTTCCTCCTTCACTTTTCTTGATAAGCCATATCTGTTTTTAACACGTTACGGTACCTAGTCAAATACATTCTACAAGGCAGCTAGATTCAGAGATGGACAGGAACAGTACAGATGATTAGTAATAATTAGGTGGGATCAACTCACGCTGAGACACTCTCTTGAGAGTGGGGTCATGGCCAGTAATGTAGTAGCTACACTCAACCCAGTACAGTGATTAGGACCCCAAGGCCAATTCCAGCACACACGCACATTCCCGTGTGTTTCTAATGTCTGTCTGTTGTACCAAATGTCTGTTTTCAGAAATGCAACGCGAGGACTGTGTTTTCAAAGCTTACATTTCAACTGGAAGTACCTTTTTAAAGCCAGAATCCTCAGTTGCTACATCCATTTTTGGACTTAATATAATGAATGCTGTACCCATTGAAGAATAGAACTTATGAGCTTAGTTCAACTATCGTACCCCATCAGAACCCAAAATATAAGCTTGTTTACTCCAATGTTTGTAAAGAATGTAAATATGAACAAACACTGGATTGCCTCAAAACATGGTTAAAACAAACTAAGAAAAATGATAGTGAATGGTCAGCCCTTGCATCCCTAGCTCTGTCTATGCGTTTGAGAGTGGTTACATTTCTCCAGGCCCATCCCTCAGTGTTTTACCAAAACAGAGGCGGGGTGCAGCTTTGTTATTTTTTTGATTGAACGATTCTAGCTTTAACAGAATACTTTGCTGATGCACCCCATTTTCAATGCCTCGTACCACCTGTCTGTCGGCCTCTATTTAGGCTTTATCCAACATCCGTGTTCTATCCTGCTGCCTGCTCATCTAACCCAAGCTCATCTGCGTCTTTAAATGAGATGCTATTGATCGGGGAGGTGAAGGGAGTGGTGCCCCATTAAACAACATCTCTAGGCTCTCTGTCTCTGCACTGCACAATGCTGTAATCTCAAGTTGCCATTCAATGATTGGAAGTTTCTAATTGAACACTAATGATACAGTTGAAGTCGGAAGTTTACATACACTAAGGGTGGAGTCATTAAAACTAATTTTTCAACCACTCCACAAATTTCTTGTTAACATAGTATAGTTTTGGCAAGTTGGTTAGGCCATCTACTTTGTGCATGACAAGTAATTTTTCCAACAATTGTTTTCAGACAGATTATTTCACTTATAATTCACTGTATCACAATTCCAGTGGGCCAGAAGTTTACATACACTAAGTTGACTGTGCCTTTAAACAGCTTGGAAAATTCCAGAAAATTATGTCATGGCTTTAGAAGCTTCTGATAGTCTAATTGACATCATTTGAGTCAATTGGAAGTGTACCTGTGGATGTATTTCAAGGCCTACTTTCAAACGCAGTGCCTCTTTGCTTGACATCATGGGAAAATCAAAATAAATCAGTCAAGACCTCAGGAAAAAAATTGTAGACCTCCACAAGTTTGGTTCATCCTTGGGAGCAATTTCCAAACGGCTGAAGGTACCGCGTTAATTTGTACAAACAATAGTACGCAAGTATAAACACCATGGGACCACGCAGCCGTCATTCAGTCTCTCGATGTGCAAAACTGATAGAGACATACCCCAAGCGACTTACAGCTGTAATCGCAGCAAAAGGTGGCGCTACAAAGTATTAACTTAAGGGGGCTGAATAATTTTGCACGCCCAATTTTTCAGTTTTTGATTTGTTAAAAAAGTTTGAAATATCCAATAAATGTCGTTCCACTTCATGATTGTGTCCCACTTGTTGTTGATTCTTCACAAAAAAATACAGTTTTATATCTTTATGTTTGAAGTCTGAAATGTGGCAAAAGGTCGCAAAGTTCAAGGGGGCCGAATACTTTCGCAAGGCACTGTATATCTCCAGTAAAACAAGTCCTATATCAACATAACCTGAAAGGCCGCTCAGCAAGGAAGAAGCCACTGCTCCAAAACCGCCGTAAAAAAGCCAGACTACAGTTTGCAACTGCACATGGGGACAAAGATCATACTTTTTGGAGAAATGTCCTCTGGCCTGATGAAACAAATCTAGAACTATTTGGCCATAATGACCATCGTTATGTTTGGAGGAAAAAGGGGGAAGCTTGCAAGACGAAGAACACCATCCCAACCGTGAAGCACAGGGGTGGCAGCATCATGTTGTGGGGGTGCTATGCTGTAGGAGGGACTGGTGCATGTCACAAAATAGATGGCATCATGAGGAGAAAAATGATGTGGATATATCGAAGCAACATCTCAAGACATCAGTCAGGAAGTTCAAGCTTGGTCGCAAATGGGACAATGACCCCAAGCATTCTTGACCCCAAGCATTCTTCCACAGTTGTGGCAAATTGGCTTAAGGACAACAATGTCAAGGTATTGGAGTGGCCATCACAAAGCCCTGACCTCAATCCTGTAGAAAGTTTGTGGGCCGAACTCAGTTACACCAGCTCTGTCAGGAGGAATGGGCCAAAACTCACCCAATTTATTGTGGGAAGCTTGTAGAAGGCAACCCGAAACATTTGACCCAAGTTAAACAATTTACAGGCAATGCTACCAAATACTAATTGAGTGTATGTAAACTTCTGACCCACTGGGAATGTGATGAAAGAAATACATTCTGAAATAAATCATTCTCTCTACTATTATTCTGACATGACACATTCTTAAAATAAGGTGGTGATCCTAACTGACCTAAGACAGGGAATTTTTACTAGGAATTGCGAAACTGAGTTTAAATGTATTTGGCTAAGGTGTATGTAAACTTCCGACTTCAACTGTAGATACTACATCTAATGATGATGTAATGTGTTTTATCTTAAAGAGCCTGGATGAATTGGCCTAGTTATTGATCCATCATCATGGTTATTGTCATTTACAGACTAAAACAACATCTATCAAACTAAACACATCCCCTTGTTTAGTTTGACAGGAATAATATAATATCACTGAATAGGCAACCACAAAGTGCTGTAGGATCCTCAGAAAATGTTGTCCCAGTTTACAATGTAGCCTATTCAGAGAAAATCCGTTGTGGCACTGTGTGTTGACATAAGGAACATGAGAGTAAGAAAAGTCCCTACTAAAGATGCTGTAGCGTTTGGGTCCCATTCAGTTTGACTTTATCCTCCTCTCAGACATGCCAGTCAAGGACTGCTGCATTGCTAAATACAAAGCCAATTCCGTCAGTAGGCTCTGCTCGCTATATATAGGGCCAGGCTGCAACACTGACACTTAATTTTCCCAAAGTCATGGAGCAGCGCATCGATCCTGTTTCTCTCGATTTCGTCAACAGAGAGTAAAATCACAGTGGGGGATTAAAAAAATAATTTACATTTAAAAAACGCAACGCAAAATACTGTCACCTGCCCTTTCAGATATCAAGGTAGTGTTTTGTGTTCAAAGCAATTCAACCGTTATACGTACTGTAGTTTTAAATGAGTGATTTGCTTTTCTTTACCAACTCCATCTCATTTTCTCTCTCTAAAATGTATACATTTTCCACTAGACACTCCAGTGATATGGTAGACAGTGATAATACGCATACTGTCCAGCATCTGTTATTGTCATTGTCCTACAGGAAGAAACTGACTGTGTGATAACCTCTGCTCTTATCGCCCATTGTCAGTGACAACTCTTTCTTTGTCAGGAAGGGCAGAGATGGGAACAAATGCTCACACACACACACACATCACACACACATCACAAACACACACACACATCACAAACACACACACACACACACACCACTGGGGCTACCCTATGCACAGGGGGCCTCAACGTGAAAACATTCCATCTCAGGACAGGATGTTTTTCTAAAGAGGGAGAACTAGATATAGTGGGTAGTGTTTTCTGTTCTCAACCCCCTCCCTCTGTGTGTCTCCCCTTTCTCCATGCCTTTGAACCAGGAAAGACAAGCCACGTGTCCTGATCTTAGCCATATCTTCTTCTGAGGCGCTCACAACACTACTGTGATTACTTTCTCCCTTTTGAGCGTAACGTTTTTATCCATGGTTTGTTTTCAAGATAACATGTTACAGGCTTTTATTTTTCCTGTCAAGTCAAGCTCTCGCTGGGAAATGTCCATATATATATTTTTTTTTTACACCCCAAACTCAAATCTATTATTATAATTCTATTCAACTGTGAATTATTTATTTGGCAATCGGAAACATTTTACTGGTTCCAATTATCTTGTGGATAAACATCTGGCACATTTCAATTTCCAAAGCATTATAAAAAGTCGTCACTCTTCCTTTATCGTTAATGAATTGAATTGCTTTGAATGTCGATGAATTGCTTTGAACGTCGATGAATTGAATTGCTTTGAATGTTATTTTCTATTGTTGATGATGACCTCTTCACATACCCACGAGGAGAAGCCGCAATGCATGTTTTCTCTACTGAATGTGTGAAGTACCAGTGCAACATTGTGGATACACATCCACTCACTCTCTTGTCTGTCTGTTCCCAGTCCCTGAGGAGAAGAAGCAGCAGACGAAGAAAGAGAAGATGAAGGAGAGGCGAGACAGGTGGCTAAACAGTGAGTATTACCACAACTTAACATAGATCTGACTCGTACTGTTTCTATGAGGGAGACCCTCCTAATTGTCAGCAGGAATAAGGCACCCTCGCAGAGAGTTACACATAATCGGGAACTTTATTTGCAGGAACACATGACTAATTTGGTTCTGTACAAAGAGAGATGATGAATGAATTTACTGTACATAATAAACATATGATAATGAATGAATTTACTGTACATAATAAACATATGATAATGAATGAATATACTGTACATAATAAACATATGATAATGAATGAATATACTGTACATAATAAACATATGATAATGAATGAATATACTGTACATAATAAACATATGATAATGAATGAATATACTGTACATAATAAACATGATAATGAATGAATATACTGTACATAATAAACATATGATAATGAATGAATATACTGTACATAATAAACATATGATAATGAATTAATATACTGTACATAATAAACATGATAATGAATTAATATAATGTACATAATAAACATATGATAATGAATGGCTAAACAGATACACCATCACACATGTCCACTTGGAGAGTGACTGAGGAGGCTCTGAGCAGGCCAGGGGACTGAGTCCGGTTAGATAGCAACCACCAGACCCTAGCAACCGATCAGTGGCCTAGTCACAGAGGTCAATAGGAGAGATTGGGGAGCCAGTTCATGACCCCCTGATCTCTGGAACTGTTTGGGGACTGGTGGAGTGAGCTTCATTAAGTGATAGGACTCGCAGGCGGGGGAAATCAATTTTTATCTGTCACGTGCTTCGTAGACATCCGGTGTAGACGAATAGTGAAATGCCTACTTAGAAAGAGCGTAAGAAATTGAAATAAAAATAATAACTCAAGTAATAAATACACAAAGAGTAACAATAACTTGGCTATATACACAGGGTAACAGTACCGAGTCAATGTGCAAGGGTACAAGGTTGATATGTACAAATAGGTGTGACGAGGTAACAGGATAGATAATAAACAGTAACAGCAGCGCATGTGATGAGTCAGAAGAGTTTGTGCAAAAAGGGTCAATGCAGATATTCAGGGTAGCTATTGGTTAATTATTTAACTAACTATTTAGCAGTCTTATAGCTTGGGGGGTAGAAGCTGTTCAGGGTCCTGTTGCTTCCAGACTTGGTGCATCGGTTCCGCTTGCCATGCGCTAGCAGAGAGAACAGTCTATAAATTGGGTAGCTGAAGTCTTTTAACAATTTCAACCTTCATGTTTTTACCTTTCGACACTCCCTAATCCCGACATTGGTGCCCTCTCCCAAAAGCGTTTGTATTGATAAAATGTAGGATTATGCCTTTTGTGTTCAAAAATGTTTGAAAGGCAAGACATAGATGCCTTCGGGACATAACAGCATTAGGTTGGTGCAATGAGGAGCCCCATCCCCACTGATCTCTACTGAGAAGCTGAGGTTTCTGCGCTGTGCCAGTCCAGCCCGGGACAGAGCTAGCTGTGTCTATGTAATTACAACCCCTTTTAAAGCTACAGTCTGGCATTTGTTATCCAGCAAAACCAGCAGCCCTCTGAAATGACCATTGAACAGATTCTCAGATCCCTTATTGCGCTTTTAACACCACCACCTACTCTTCTAGAATTGTGATCACTTAGTAACCCAATCTGCTGATCCA
Organism: Oncorhynchus mykiss; assembly: GCF_057628025.1. Lineage (NCBI taxonomy): Eukaryota > Metazoa > Chordata > Actinopteri > Salmoniformes > Salmonidae > Oncorhynchus > Oncorhynchus mykiss. The sequence goes on along the minus strand of NC_143039.1, from coordinate 33,024,681 downwards.
ATCAATTCTCTGTGTAACACAAGATGTCTCCTCTATGCATATCATTAGGCGCTAATGGTCCTTTTGACTCCATCTGAAATTAGAGACAGGCTGTGAGCCTCAGACCTCTGCAGTTTTCGGAAATTAACAAGGAGGAAGAAAGAAAAAAAATTGGATAATTGCTTTTCTGTCGTAGACCAACTGTATTCCAGGAAGAGGCAGGGCTGTCTGTATCTGCAGCGTGGCGTCCTCTGGAACTCTACTGATGAAGATGTGCAAAATATGTGTTGACGGATAAGGGTTATTATTCAGACTGTATATTCCAGAGGTGATTTAATGCCCAATGTGTTCCTTCCTTTAGCCTAAATAAGAGACAGAGGTGGCAATTCAATCAAAGCCACATTGCACGAGTATCTATTCTACAGTTCTGCACAATCTGGAAATAGCCTAAATGACATGAACAGTGAATAATTTTTCAGCAGGCATATATTTATTTACATTTTACCCCCTTTTTTTGCCCCAATTTCGTAGTATCCAATTGTTTTTAGTAGTTACTATCTTGTCTCATCACTACAACTCCCGTACGGGCTCGGGAGAGACGAAGGTCGAGAGTCATGCGTCCTACGAAACACAACCCAACCAAGCCGCACTGCTTCTTAACACAGCGCGCATCCAACCGGGATGCCAGCCGCACCAATGTGTCGGAGGAAACACCGTGCCCCTAGCAACCTGGTCAGCGTGCACTGCGCCCGGCCCGCCACAGGCCCGCTAGTGCGCGATGAGACAAGGATATCTCTACCGGCCAAACTCTCCCTAACCCGGACGCTAGGCCAATTGTGCGTCGCCCCGTGGACCTCCCGGTCGCGGCCGGCTGCGACAGAGCCTGGGCGCGAACCCAGAGTCTCTGGTGGCACAGCTAGCACTGCGATGCAGTGCCTTAGACCACTGTGCCCCCCGGGAGGACCTTTCAGTAGACATTTTAATAACTTCAACACATCCTGTTTATGATCTGATCGTATCCACTAAAGTCAGAATTTATACTTAAAGCCATAAAGTTTAATGACCCTCAATTTTCAACTGTTCACGAACTGTACGTCTGTACCGATGACATCTGGTTTGAATATTCCTCCCTGGCTCTGATCACAGTATTTATTCAAGTCTGTGGTGATGTAGGGTTTAGTGTTTTGCTGATGATACTCCAGTTGATACTCACAGTCAATTACATGGGCAAGTCTGCACATAAGAAACCATATGGCTCATAGTCATCATAACTCATGGCCGAAATGGATAGGATCAACACCACTCTATGATGAAAGCCAAGAGGCCCAAACCACCATTGCTTTTAACCATATTTTTTAGATCTCAAGTGAGATTCTCCTTATACTTTTGTATATAGTATATAGTGTATGTGGACACCCCTTCAAATTAGTGGATTTGACTATTTCAGCCACACCTGTTGCTGACAGGTGTATAAAATCGAGCACACCGCCACGCAATCTCCATAGACAAACATTGGCAGTAGAATGGCTTTACTGAAGAGCTCAGTGACTTTCAACGTGGCACCGTCATAGGATCCCACCTTTCCAACAAGTCAGTTCATCAAATTTCTGCCCTGCTAGAACTGCCCCGGTCAACTGTGAATGCTGTTATTGTGAAGTGGCAACGTCTGGGAGCAAAAATGGCTCAGCCGTGACATGGTGGGCCACACAAGCTCACAGAACGGGACCGCCGAGTGCTGTTGCAAGTTCCAAACTGCCTCTGGATCAACGTCCGCTCAATAACTGTTCGTCAGGACCTTCGTGAAGTGGGTTTCCATCTGAGCAGCCTCACAAAAGCCTAAGATCACCATGCGCAATGCCAAGCGTCGGCTGGAGTGGTGTAACGCTCTCCGCCATTGGACTCTGGAGCAGTAGAAAAGCGTTCTCTGTAGTGGACAAATCTAGGTTTGGCAGAGAACGCTACCTCCGACTACGAGCCAGGCCTAATTGTCCAACCTCAGTGCCCGACCTCACTAATGCCCTTGTGATAAATGGAAGCAAGTCCCTGCAGCAATGTTCCAACACCTAGTGGAAAGCCTTCCCAGAAGAGTAGAGGCTGTTTATAGCAGCAAAGGGGGGCCAACTCCATATTAATGCCCAAAGATTTTGGAATGAGATGTTCGTGTTGGTGTCCACATATTTTGTCATGTAGTGTATCAATGCCATTCTACAAAGAGTTTTAGGTAATCTTGGTAAGGCTACTTATTGTTGCGGAGGCACATCGTTGACATACATTAAGTCTCTGCTGCTTGTGCCATGATGGAAACATAGTAACCTCCCTGAACCATCAGACAAGCAAAGCGTCAATACAGGATTAAAATGGAATCCTACTACACCTGCTCTGACGCTCGTCAGATGTGGCAGGGCTTGAAAACTATTACGGACTACAAAAGGTAACCATGGCGCGAGCTGCCCAGTGACACGAGCTTACCAGGCGAGCAAAATGCCTTTTATGCTTGCTTCGAGGCAAGCAACGCTGAAGCATGCACTGGAGCACCAGCTGTTCTGGATGACTGTGTGATAACGCTTTCGGTAGCCGATGTGAGCAAAACCTTTAAACAGGTCTGCAATCACAAAGCTGCGGGGCCAGATGGATTACCAGGACTTTTACTCAAAGCATGCGCGGACCAACTAGCAAGTGTCTTCACTGATATTTTCAAACTCTCCCTGACTGAGTTTGTAATACCTACATGTTTCAGCATGTTTCAGAAGACCACCGTAGTCCTTGTCTCCAAGGAAGCGAAGATAACCTGCCTAAATGATTACCGCCCCGTAGCACTCACATCGGTAGCCATGAAGTGCTTTGAAAGGCTCACATCAACAGCATCCTACCGGATACCCTAGACCCACTCCAATTCGCATACCGCCCCAACAGATCCACAGGTGACGCAATCTTAATCACACTCCACACTGCCTTTTCCCACCTGGACAAAAGGAACACCTATGGGAGAATGCTGTTCATTGGCTACAGCTCAGCGTTCAACACCATAGTGCCCACTAAGCTAAGAACCCTGGGACTTAACACCTCCCTCTGCAACTGGATCCTGGACTTCTGACAGGCCGCCCCATGGTGGTAAGGGTAGGTAACAACACGTAGGCCACGCTGATCCTCAACATTGGGGCCCCTCAGGGATGTGTACTTACTCCACTCCTGTACTCCCTGTTCACCCACAACTGCGTGGCCAAACACGACTCCAACACCATTATTGAGTTTGCAGACGACACAACAGTGGTAGGCCTGATCACCGACAGCGATAAGACAGCCTATAGGGAGGAGGTTAGAGAACTGGGGTGCCAGGACATCAACCTCTCCGTCAATGTGAGCAAGACAAAGGAGCTGATCGTGGACTTCAGGAAAAGGTGGGCTGAACAGGCCCCCATTATCAAATCACATTTTATTTGTCACAAACACATGGTTAGCAGATGTTAATGCGAGTGTAGCGAAATGCTTGTGCTTCTAGTTCCGACAATGCAGTAATAACCAACAAGTAATCTAACTAACAATTCCAAAACTACTGTCTTGTACACAGTGTAAGGGGATAAAGAATATGTACATAAGGATATATGAATGAGTGATGGTACAGAGCAGCATAGGCAAGATACAGTAGATGGTATCGAGTACAGTATATACATATGAGATGAGTATGTAAACAAAGTGGCATAGTTAAAGTGGCTAGTGATACATGTATTACATAAGGATACAGTCGATGATATAGAGTACAGTATATACTTATGCATATGAGATGAATAATGTAGGGTAAGTAACATTATATAAGGTAGCATTGTTTAAAGTGGCTAGTGATATATTTACATCATTTCCCATCAATTCCCATTATTAAAGTGGCTGGAGTTGAGTCAGTGTCAGTGTGTTGGCAGCAGCCACTCAGTGTTAGTGGTGGCTGTTTAACAGTCTGATGGCCTTGAGATAGAAGCTGTTTTTCAGTCTCTCGGTCCCAGCTTTGATGCACCTGTACTGACCTCGCCTTCTGGATGATAGCGGGGTGAACAGGCAGTGGCTCGGGTGGTTGATGTCCTTGATGATCTTTATGGCCTTTCTGTAACATCGGGTGGTGTAGGTGTCCTGGAGGGCAGGTAGTTTGCCCCCGGTGATGCGTTGTGCGGACCTCACTACCCTCTGGAGAGCCTTATGGTTGTGGGCGGAGCAGTTGCCGTCCCAGGCGGTGATACAGCCCGACAGGATGCTCTCGATTGTGCATCTGTAGAAGTTTGAGTGCTTTTGGTGACAAGCCGAATTTCTTCAGCCTCCTGAGGTTGAAGAGGCGCTGCTGCACCTTCTTCACGATGCTGTCTGTGTGGGTGGACCAATTCAGTTTGTCTGTGATGTGTACGCCGAGGAACTTAAAACTTACTACCCTCTCCACTACTGTTCCATCGATGTGGATAGGGGGGTGTTCCCTCTGCTGTTTCCTGAAGTCCACAATCATCTCCTTAGTTTTGTTGACGTTGAGTGTGAGGTTATTTTCCTGACACCACACTCCGAGGGCCCTCACCTCCTCCCTGTAGGCCGTCTCGTCGTTGTTGGTAATCAAGCCTACCACTGTTGTGTCGTCCGCAAACTTGATGATTGAGTTGGAGGCGTGCGTGGCCACGCAGTCGTGGGTGAACAGGGAGTACAGGAGAGGGCTCAGAACGCACCCTTGTGGGGCCCCAGTGTTGAGGATCAGCGGGGAGGAGATGTTGTTGCCTACCCTCACCACCTGGGGGCGGCCCGTCAGGAAGTCCAGTACCCAGTTGCACAGGGCGGGGTCGAGACCCAGGGTCTCGAGCTTGATGACGAGCTTGGAGGGTACTATGGTGTTGAATGCCGAGCTGTAGTCAATGAACAGCATTCTCACATAGGTATTCCTCTTGTCCAGATTAACATCAACGGTGCTGTAGTGGAGCGTGTCGAGAGTTTCAAGTTCCTTGGTGTCCACATCACCAACGAACTATCATGGTCCAAACACACCAAGACAGTCGTGAAGAGGGTACGACAAAACATTTTCCTCCTCAGGAGACTGAAAAGATTTGGCATGTGTCCCCAGTTCCTCAAAAAGTTCTACAGCTGCACCATCGAGAGCATCCTGACCTGTTGCATCACCACCTGGTATGGCAACTGCTCGGCATCTGACCATAAGGGGCTACAGAGGGTAGTGCGTACGGCCCAGTACATCACTGGGGCCAAGCTTCCTGCCATCCAGGACCTACAGTTGAAGTCTGAAGTTTACATACACTAAGGGTGGAGTCATTAAAACTCATTTTTCAACCACTCCACAAATTTCTTGTTAACTAAGTATAGTTTTGGCAAGTTGATTTGGACATCTACTTTGTGCATGACACAAGTAATTGTTTACAGACAGATTATTTCACTTATAAATCACTGTTTCACAATTCAAATGGGTCAGAAGTTGACTGTGCCTTTAAACCGCTTGGAAATTTCCAGAAAATGATGTCATGTCTTTAGAAGCTTCTGATAGGCTAAATTACATCATTTGAGTCAATTGGAGGTGTACATGTGGATGTATTTCAAGGCCTACTTTTAAACTCTTTGCTTGACGACATGGGAAAATCAAAAGATATCAGCCAAGACCTCAGATTTTTTTTTTATACCTCCACAAGTCTGGTTCATCCTTGGGAGCAATTTCCAACCACCTGAAGGTACCACGTTCATCTGTACAAACAATAGTACGCAAGTATAAACACCATGGGACCACGCAGCCGTCATACCGCTCAGGAAGGAGACGTGTTCTGTCTCCTAGAGATGAATGTACTTTGGTGCGAAAAGTGCTAATATATCCCAGAACAACAGCAAAGGACCATGTGAAGATGCTGGAGGAAACCGGTACAAAAGTATCTATATCCATGTAAAACGAGTGCTATATCGACGTTCTGACCCACTGGGAATGTGATGAAAGAAATAATAGCTGAAACTAATCATTCTCTCTACTATTATTGTGGTGGTGATCCTAACTGACCTAAGACGGTTAATTGGCGGTGTCAGAGGAAAGCCCATAAAATTGTCAGTCTCCAGTCACCCAAGTCATAGACTCTTTTCTCTGCTACTGCACAGCAAGTGGTACCGGAGTGCCAAGTCTAGGACCAAAATGCTTCGTAATAGCTTCTACCCTCAAGCCATAAAACTGCTGAACAATTAATCAAATGGCCACCTGACTATTACATTGACCCCACCCCTCCATTTGTTTTGTACACTGCTGCTACTCGCTGTTTATTATCTATGCATAGTCAACCCTACCGACATGTACAAATGACCTCAACTAACCTGTATCCCCACACACTGAGTTGGTACCCTGTGTTTATAGCCTCGTTATTGTGTAACTTTCTATTATGTTTTTTACTTTTGTTTATTTGGTAAATATTTTGTTAACTCTTCTTGAACTGCACGTGACAATTCGTTTGATTTGATTTATATGCATTTTTTTGTGTGATATTTAGAGATCAGCTCCATCAAGCTGGCCAAGGAGCAGCAAGTGGCCCAGGCTAAGAGGGCGGCCATGCCCGTTGTGGGTGACATGAGGCCGCTGGCAGACGCCCTGCCAGAACTCTGCCAGCTCATCCCCGCCACCACCAGGACCTCCAGAAAGGCCTCCAGAAAGAATAGGGTGTAAGTACACATCCCTGTGGAACACCCCAACAATACTATGATTTCACACCATCCTCTTTCTCCTCACACCCACTGACTCTTCTTACAGCTGTTGGTTTGTCTAGCAGGCCTTGTTTCATCCATGAAATGGGTCATCATTTTCTTTACCGTCATAGTTTACGTTTTTGGCACTCTGTCGTCTCCTCACACAGTCCAACCCTTCCTCTGCCTTTGTCAAGTTGAGTTTATCCAAGTGAATTTCAATCCTCTGTTTTAGGTCTTTCTTAGCATTTTTGTCAGAGGAATACGTGAGCTCATAATGTCCCAGTGGTTGGTCTCAGGCGCTGTCACTGGGGTTAATGAGCCATGTTACAGGACAGACCTGGATGTAAATTCCCATATATTTTCCACACAGTACATTATGACAGAGTGTCACAGCACACAATACTACCCTACCTCTACAGTATGGCCTTCAGCACAGAGTTATTCAGACGTTAGTAAGTCGTTTTGAGGTGTAGAGGACAGATTTAGCTTCTGTGGCAGGGTTGCACATATTAAGGAAGCAATTGACTTCCATTCAAAACAGGAAGAAGGAAGAGAATTGGGGTGTATTCATTAGTTGGATTCCATTGCAAAACATTTGGTCAAAACATTTTGCAACAGAAACCCTTTACTCAAAACGGAAAAAGTTTTGCAACAAAACCTTTCTATTAGACAAATGCAGGTAGGTCCCTCCCTGTTTCATTCCATTTGGTTCCTAGCGTAAACGGTAAACACACCAAACATTTTGCAATGGAATTCGACTAATGAATACACCAATGGGTTAGATTATGCCGTAAAATGCACTAAATAAGAGGGGAAGAAATCGCCTCCAACGGCAATCCTGCAAGTAAATGAAGTCTGGAATTGTTCTGAGGACATTTCAATTGTGCATTATAACATTCCTCTTTGGTTTCTGGATGCTTCCAGGGTTATTTATTGCAGTCAAATTCAGCTCAGGAAAGCCTCAGTGGATCTTGTTTATTGTGATGGGCAGTTTTTCACTCACTCATAAATGTCTGTATGACTTAATGCCTTGCTTTTGTTTTTTAATGCGCTACTGAAGCTCTCTTTCTTTCTCTCCTGTCTGTTTCTATCTGTATCCCTCTCTCTCTCTCTCTCTCTCTCTCTCTCTCGCTCTCTCTTCAGCTTAAAGATAAAGTAAACCAAGATGGCGAGCTCAGCTGAGCACACATTGTTACAGTTAGGAGGTAGCCCTATCAGACTCAAAAAAGCAATGCACCTTAAAGGTCGTATAAAAGGGCCCTTTAGACTGTTCCAATACATGTAATTAACTTTTTGGTTCTTACAAAGCCTTCCGTCAGAGTCCACGGAGACATGGTTGCTAGGCAGTGGCGAGGTTAGCTCACTTCTCACAAGTTCCTTCTTCCAGGAGTCCGAAGTAGCAGGCACTATAGAGAAGGTCAAGAACAAGTCTCGGAGAAAGGTTATTTGTTGATGAAAGGCAGTCTTTTGATGAAGACCAGGAGCTGGATGTAGAGTATTGCTTTTGTACCCGTTTTTGATATGCCTGTTGTATATTCATACAAGGAAATCATGTGAGGCTTAATACTCGTCTCTCAGGCTGACATATGGATTTATTTAAAGTGTGAAAACAGGGATCCTAACATAAGCCAAGGCCATGACTATAAGTGTGTGTGAAGTGTGAACAAGACAGACTTATGACCACCGGCTGTGTGACACTGGAAATCCTCCCTGACTGAAGTTAGAATTGTGGAATTCTCCAGAGTGGATAAAAACAGTACCAGGCAGATCATGTTAATGGAATGGAACAGTTGTGCTTTTTCCATTCTGATGATTTGTTTGACTTGATGTCAGATTAATATTCCTTCAATTCCACCTTTTTATCAAAATCCTCAAACATCTTTGTTATGTTAAAAAAAAAATGGAATTAAAGGGGAACTGTACCTGAACTTTCACCCCCAGAGGAAGGTTGTTCTTCTTGACACTGACAGACACCTCCTAGTAGAAGATGGGGGTTGTGTGGTTCAGAGTGCAGATGGCGCCGATACATGCTGGCCTACCCATGACAACTTGGACCCTCTTGCCGTGTATGTGGTAGATAGAATGTTTGTTAGGAAAAATATGTGTATGTACACTGGGGTCTGAAGTTGTTGACACCCTTGATAAAGATGAGCAAAAATGACTGTGTAAAAAAAATAATCAAAGAGATTTTGTTTAACAAGTAAGGTGTCGCCCGAGTGGCGCAGCGGTCTAAGGCACTGCGCCGCATTGCTTGAGGCGTCACTACAGGCCCGGGTTCGATCCCAAGCTGTGTCACAGGGGCGGCGCACAATTGGCCCAGCGTCGTCCAGGTTGGGGACAATTTGGCTGGGGGGTTTACTGTACTTGGCTGGGGGGGCTTTACATTACTTTACTCATTGTGCTCTAGCGAATCTTTTTGGCGGGCCGGGCGCTTGCAGGCTGATCATTGGTCGTCAGTTGAACGGCGTTTCCTCCAACACGTTGGTGCAGCTAGTTTTCCGGGTTAAGAGGGCTTGTGTTAAGAAGTGCGGTTTGGCAAGTAATGTTTCGGAGGACGCATGACTCGACCTTCGCCTCTCCCGAGTCCGTAGGGGAGTTGCAGCGATGAGACAAGATCGTACTTGAAATGAGGAGAAACAGGGGGCAAATAAAAAGAAATGACAAGTAATCATTTTTTTCTCAAGAAGGTAGGGGTCAAAATGATTGACACTCCTTTTTTCAATACCTTTCAATGCCCCACATTGCGAGGATAACGGCACTGATCCTTTTTATGACATGTTTTATGAGTTGGAGAACACATTGGGGTGGCTCTTAGACCATTCCTCCACACAGAATCCTTCCAGAGCTTTGATATCTTTTGTTTGCGCTTATGGACGGCCCTCTTCAATTCAAACCACAAGATTTCAATGGGTGTCAAGTCTGGAGACTGAGATGGCCTTTGCAAAATGTTGATTTTGTGGTCAATTAATAATTTCTTTGTGGATTTTGATGTGTGCTTGGGGTTATTGTCTTGCTGGAAGATCCAAGTGTCAGTCTCCTGGCAGAGGCAACCAGGTTTTTTGGCTAAAAATGTCCTGGTACTGGGTAAAGGGCATGATGCCTTTGACCTTAACAAAGGCCCCAGGACCAGTGGAACCGAAATAGCCCAATAATATCAAAGATCCACCACCATATTTAACAGTAGGTATGGGGTTCTTTTCTGCTCATGCATTCTCATTTCGAAGTCAAACCTACCACAGGTGTGCGTGACCCAAGATCTATATTTTCATGTCATCTAGAAAATGTAGACACCTAGAGTTTGCTAAACGGCGGTTAGCCGAGGTTTGAAATGAGACTGTATGAGCAGAAAAGAGCCCCATACCAACCGTATAATATGGAGGTGGATCTTTGATGTCATAGGGATGCTTTCTTCCACTGGTCCTGGGGGTATTACTTGTTAAACTAAATCTATTTCTCTGTGCAATTGTATTAGTATAAAATAATCTAATTTCCCAATTTTTTTAAGCATGCAATATAGATCAATATTTTAATTATTTACCTCACACAAGCCTTGTGAGCATAAAAATTGTGTGGCCTCCCTCGTGACGGCGAAGATAATTTTTCCCGTTTTAAGTTAACTTCCTGCAATTCTACACATTTTGATGTGTATTCTGTGTTTTCTTTATTATTGTGGTTAGGCCAGGGTGTGACATGGGTGATTATGTGTTTGTCTTGTCTAGTGGTTTTTGTAGATTGATGGGGTTGTGTTCAGTATAGTATTCTAGGTAAGTCTATGGTTGCCTAGAGTGGTTCTCAATCAGAGGCAGGTGTTTATCGTTGTCTCTGATTGGGAACCATATTTAGGCAGCCATATTCTTTGGGTATTTTGTGGGTGATTGTTTCCTGTCTCTGTGTTTTGCACCAGTTAGGACTGTTTCGGTTTTTACACGTTTTCTTATTTTGTATAGTGTTCACGTTTTCTTATTTTGTATAGTGTTCACGTTTTCTTATTTTGTATATGTATATTGTTCACGTTATCATCTTTATTAAAGATGTTCAATCATAACCACGCTGCATTTTGGTCCTCCTCTCCTTCCCAGGAAAAAAAATGTAACAAAGATTATGCAATTTTACAGCGCATTTCCTGCAATCCTACACATTTTGACATGGGGTGGGAGATAAGATTATGCAATTTTACAGCGAATTTCCTGCAATTCTACACATTTTGCCATAGGTTGGGTGCAAATGTTTGCCGTTTTAAATATCATAACTGATGATGAATGGGTCCCAACCCGGTCGGTAATTCGACCATGCTTGCTACAAGTTTAGATAGCTGGCCGCTAGACTAATTTACCAATCAAATTTTTTTGGGGTTGACATGGGCTAATTGAGTGACTGCTGATGCACAACCAAATTTTGAAATTGCACCCTGTGTATTCTATTATTCTAACTCTCAACAATAAGTTGAGACCCCCACTGAGTTGTTTTTGTTTAAATTGGTCCGCAGGCCTACAAAAGTAAAGTGGTACGGCCCATGGGCCGCCAGTTGCTCATCCCCGCTATAAACCAAAGCCTTCAGGCATTATTGACTAACTAGCTATTCAGCCAACACATTCTCTCTTCAGTTGCCAAAGATATCAAGTTTTCAGTTGTGTTCCGTCTGTGTTATTATGGGCAGAGTTGATATTTATGATAATATTTGATTCATTCCCTAGTTGAACTCTTGTAGCTGTCCTTGATGGACCTTTTAGACTAGACTGTGTTTACTGTAACTCCACAAGGCTGTTTTCACCTTTGACCTTTGGCTTCCCCACTGCCTCCAAGCTAGCTGCAGTTCCCATGACCCCTCTGGTGAAAAACACATTTCTTGAGATTGAACTAGTTTTAATTCGCAAGCAAATCCGTGTCTACCCATTTCACTCTTGTCTGTTAAACTTGTTTCAACTCGCAAGAGCATATGTTTTGTCCAGTCATGCTCTTGTTATGTCTTTGCTGATGTGTTTGGTAAACTCAACATCCATTTTGCCATAGAAAACAAGGTTTTTCTGTACATCACAACTTGGCATGGTTAATTGTTGGACAAGGCCAGAATGGATAATTGGGGGATCAGCTCAGTTGGCCGGCCTCCATCTCTGTCTGTTGTTAATAAATTAAGTACTCGTCTGTCTGGCCCCAATCCTAAATAACTAAACACATACAGGAAAGTCCCAACTATGGCACTGCCTGGAACGATCGCACATGGACAGCACATTGTGGTCCTAACTGCCATTAATTTTTTTTACCTGTATCTTGTTTTAACCATAATCATTCCAAATGAAATCAGTCACCTTTTGACCATCTTTATCATTTTGTCTTTCCCTCTCAGGCCAGTGAAGAAGAAGCCAGAACCAACAGACTTCAGCCTGATGAAGCCAGCACAAAAACGCAAACTCCTGTAAGACCTCACCCGACCATGGCCAAACCACCACTGATGATCACATGTCTAACTTATTATTCTCCATGAGAAAATGACATGAAGCTAAAATGAAAAATGTTATCCTGCTGATTATCAGAGCAACCAAGATAATAAACTGCCCATCTGCTATTTACTTTTACCGTTATTATTACTATTTTTTTATTTTTTTATTACCTTACAACCTACGTGTTTTGTTTTGATCTCAGGGAGAGTGAGACCAGCCGGTTTAGTGAAGCTGTGAAGAACCTGGCACACAGCAAGACTAACCCTCTGGCAGCTATTGGTGAACATCTGAGGAAGAGACTGAAGCAGGAAGAGGAGCAGGGGCCTAGCTAACCTGTTCGACTGGAGACGCCATTTGGATCTGCAGTTGAGCATCCCCACCCAGAGACAGGGATCGTGTTTGAGATCGACTACGTTGCAGTCTGCAACTGCAGACTAGCTGACTGATCTAGAAATAACCTTGCACCCTAAATAACTACTTATTATAATTGGTAGATCAGTCAGAAAATTGATGCTTTCGAACACGGCCATGACACAAGAAAACCCCTGCCTTTTTTATTTAAGGGCAACCCTGATGCCTGCATCCCTGTTCCCTGTGCCCAATCTACCAAACCTGCCAAAATCAATGAGATCTTTTGATTGAAGTGGTTTTGGTCATTGTGCACTATACCAGTAAAACATCAGAGGACTTACAGGTTGTCTGAGTAACGGCGATGTTTACGACACCTAATTAGATCATGCCCCCAGTTCTGGAGAAGTTGAAAATGAATAGTTACTTTTGTGAATGAGGAAAAATAAACTGATGTTGTAAATGTTGAGATTAGATCTGTCATCAAAATGACTCCTTTCAATTTTTGTACAGTATCTCTTCCACATTTCTTTTAGGCGATATTAAAAATGCAGTACGGTACATTAAAACTTGCCTTTCATTTTGTATAACACTATGTATGTGTCACGTCGTTGTGATATTGATGAATATGAATTTAGATCAGATTGGAAGTCATGTTCTGAATTCATTATATTCAAACTGCGATCTGTAATCCCAAGGCCTGAGGCTCAGAACAGCAGCATATCCATGGAAACCAACCTGTCATAAGTAGCAACGGCGGTGTGCTACGCAGGTCCAGAAATAGAAAGGAAACATCTTCAGCCTAGAACTGATGATAAACATGGACGTAGATGGACACTTCAGACTGTTAGAGCCGCAGAGGTTACATCCCAAATGGCCCTCTATTCACCATTGCGCTACTTTGGGCCCAGGTCAAAAAGAATAGTGCATTATAGTGAATGGGATGCCATTTGGGATACAGACAGAGGCTACGGAGAAGATTAAGAGGGAACGAAGAAAGAGATCAGAGATGGGTGGGGGGGTGGGGGCCTAGAGGTTCATTGCCCATTCAGGCACCAATCTGATTACGTTTGAGAGAAGAAGAAATAGCCAATTAGTAGAAGGTATGTTTATTGCTGGCACAGGCCATTAGCATCCATTAGTAATGCATGATATGATTGGATGAATATATGAATATCTATAGACAATAGTGCTGGGTGAGTCCTAATCAGAGTTGTGTAACCGATACATGCTTAGTACTCTGCATGTAACAGGGACATTCTGTCCTTCATATCAACACAGGTTGAAGACTGATAGCCAGTGGACCTACAGTAGATTGATCCTGTGGTCCTCTGGAGCTCAGTTGGTAGTGCATGGCACTTGCAATGCCGGGAAAGTGGGTTTGGTTCCCGAGACCCACCCGTATGTAAAATGTATGCACGCATGACTCTGTCTCTGGATAAAAGCGTCTGATAAATAGCCTCTATCATTATGATCTGTTGATGGAGGGAGTAGGTCTAGGTTACTCCATTATGAATCATGTCAGCCTCTATGGCGTTCAATGAAGCATTAATGCAGTTTATAGTGCAAATATCAGTCCACTATTACCCCCCGGTTACAGGCTAATGTTTTAATCATTACAGTGCAGGCAATTGCACTACCATTCAGCACCACCTATCCATCCTGTTTTAATTTCAAATACTGGGCATGACCTTGTAACAAGAAGCAAAGCTGTTCAGTTCCCCACTGCCTATTTCAAAACGATACATGGAATTTTTGCTCTGTACATGTCAGTAGGGTTACACTAGTCTCTTGTAACAGAGGTTCTCGGTGTAAGGTTAGGGTTACTCTGACAGCCTTGTGAGTGATTGCTCTAGTCTTCCGTCCAGTATAGGGGCTTTAAATGAGCAGTGCTTCCACTGGTACTCTGGGTAGCAGGCTGTTGTTACTGTGATGGCCAATGTCAGTGGGAGAGCATAGTGTGTGATATGTTTTTCAACTAAACTGCAAATAATGATCTGTTGCTCTCCACTCTACATGAGTGATGTGTTGTCTTGTCTATTCATTTTCGTGAACACATATCCTTGGGTGGTTTGTAGATGTTTTTCTAGAACCGGGGACGTTTTAATGTCTGTCTGTTGTATATTCTGTCTGTTTTGTCTGTATCCGTTCCTCAAGCCCAGCTGCCCTATTTCTCATACATGACCCAGACTGTAGTTTTATTGTGCATCTGCAGTACCATCCATGACTGTTTTATTAGGCTCATGTGCTACACAATCATCTGCTAGTAACCTACTCATTAATGAGGAAATTGTGCTTTATTGAATACAGCACTATGCAGATTTACTCCATCAGCGATAAAGAAACTGCAGTATTCCCATATCCCCATGTCTTTAGTGGATCTGATGGTTAACTAACTAGAAGTGACTGTTAGCCTCAAATGCTCTGTTGTCGACTGCAGTCTTCAGGACATTGGGGAGTGACTCACCATACACCAGAGTGCAGCTATTATGTGATTCATACAGGAAGCCAGCGGTGTTGTGTGTGTGTGTGGTTTGAACACATTTTCCTTGCTCATCAGTGTTTTGGCTGGCTGGCTCCTGTGGAACGTCTTCAGGGCTGTTTGCAGACATGACTAGTCGCTAAGTCGTTCTCCCTCCAGGCAGGTGAGGTGAGTCAGTGAATCTTAGACACACACACACTTATTCTGTAGTCTTTATTTATCTGCCCTTTATTTAGTGATTTAATGTAAATATTGAAACATGCAAATCGGCCTACTGCTTTTCGTAACAGGATTCACCGAGTACATTCACTGTTCAGTGCAGTGAAGACCTGTCTATAATGAATGACATAGCAGAGCTAGAAAAGTATCACATTTAAGGTATATTGTGATTGCCTGATCATGTCACGTTTGTTGTATAGAGGAGACCAAGGTGCAGCATGGTAAGCGTACATCTTCTTTAATGAAAGAGAGAACACTGAACAAACTATACAAAACAACAAAATGAACCGTGAAGCTAATATGAAAAGTGCAGAACAAGCAACTAAACATAGAATAAGAACCCACAAACTACCCAAGGAATATGGCTACCTATGGTCCCCAATCAGAGACAACGATAAACAGCTGCCTCTGATTGAGAACCAATCTAGGCAACCATAGACATAAACACCTAGACTACTAAAACCCCTAGACATACAAAAACCCCTAGACAATACAAAAACTAAACAAACCACCCTCGTCACACCCTGACCTAACCAAAATAATAAAGAAAACAAAGATAACTAGGGTCAGGGCGTGACAGATGAATTCTATGCGAAGGAGATGTTTTGCTTGATGTAAATGGTGCTCACACCAGATACTGACTGGTTTTCTGATCCATGCCCCTACTTTTTTTTTTTTTTAAAGATAAAAAGTTTGGGGTCACTTAGAAATGCCCTATTTTTCCATGAAAACATACATGAAACGAGTTGCAAAATTAATAGGAAATATAGTAAAGATGTTGACAAGTTTATAAATAAAGATGTTTCATTGAAATAATAGTGTCCTTCAAACTTAGCTTTCATCAAAGAATCCTACATTTGCAGCCTTGCAGACCTCTGGCATTCTAGTTGTCAATTTGTTGAGGTAATCTGAAGAGATTTCACTCCATGCGTCCTGAAGCACCACCCACAAGTTGGATTGGCTTGATATGCACTCACGTACCATAAGGTCAAGCTGCTCCCACAACAGCTCAATAGGGTTGAGATCCGGTGACTGTGCTGGCCACTCCATTATAGACAGAATACCAGCTGAATGCTTCTTCCCTAAATAGTTCTGCATAGTTTGGAGCTGTGCTTTGGGTCATTGTCCTGTTGTAGGAGGAAATTGTCTCCAATTAAGCGCCGTCCACACGGCGTTGCAAAATGGAGTGATAGACCTTCTTCAAGATCCCTTTTTCCCCTGTTCAAATCTCCCACTTTACCACCACCACAGCACCCCCAGACCTTCACATTGCCTCCACCATGCTTGACAAATGGCATCAAGCCCTCTTCCAGCATCTTTTCCTTTTTTCTGCATCTCAAGAATGTTCTTCTTTGTGATCCGAACACCTCAAACTTAGATTTGTCTATCCATAACACTTTTTTCCAAACTTCCTCTGTCCAGTGTCTGTGTTCTTTTGCCCATCTTAATCTTTTCTTTTAATTGGCCAGTCTAAGATATGGCTTTTTCTTTACAACTCTGCCTAGAAGGCCAGGATTCCGGAGTCGCCTCTTCACAGTTGATGTTGAGACTGGTGTTTTGCTGGTACTTTTTAATGAAGCTGCCAGTTGAGGACTTGTGAGGCATCTGTTTCTCAGACTAGACACTCTACTTGTCCTCTTGCTCAGTTGTGCACCAGGGCCTCCTACTCCTCTTTCTACTCTGGTAGAAATAGCTGGTTCGAGCCTCTGGTTAGAGCCAGTTTGCGCTGTTCTGTGAAGGGAGTGGTACACAAAGTTGTACGAGATCTTCAGTTTCTTGCCAATTTCTCACATTGTATAGCCTTAATTTCACAGAACAAGAATAGAATGACGATTTTCAGATGAAAGTTCTTTGTTTCTGGCCATTTTGAGCCTGTAATCGAACCCACAAATGCTGATGCTCCAGATACTCAACTAGTCTAAAGAAGGCCAGTTTTATTGCTTCTTTAAACAGGACAACAGTTTTCAGCTGTGCTAACATAATTGCAAAGGGTTTTCTAATGATCAATTAGCCTTTTAAAATGATAGACTTGGATTAGCTAACACAACGTGCCATTGGAACACAGGAGTGATGGTTGCTGATAATGGGCCTCTGTACGCCTATGTAGATATTCCATTAAAAAAATCTGCTGTTTCCAGCTACAATAGTCATTTACAACATTAACAATGTATACACTGTATTTCTGATTAATTTGATTATATTTTAATGGACAAAAAAATTAGTTTTCTTTCAAAAACAAGGACATTTCTAAGTGATCCTAAACTTTCCAATGATAGTGTATCTGTGTCCAACAGATGCATATCTGTATTCCCAGTCAAGTGAAATCCATAGATAAGATACATTTTTTTCAATTGACTGATTTCCTTTATATAAACTGTAACTCTGTAAAGTCTTTCAAATTGATACCTTCGTATTTTTGTTCAGTATACAATCATTTATGCCTGATCTCTTCAAAGATAGTCAATTATTATAAAGAAGTGTAGTGTTTCACTTAAATTAAACTGAAATCAATTGAATGACAAAAACTCTGTTTTATTCAGTGTCACTGTTTAGGAGACTATTGCTTCACAGTACTAAATGTTCCATTCATTGAGTGGATGACAGATACAGTATTTGGGAGATTAGGAGGAGGGAAGGGAATTTTGCCATTTTGCGCATGTGCCTACATGATTGAGAGGATGCCTCACTTAAGAATGATGTTGAACCGTAATTAAGATTAACACAGCCATGGCAATGGAATAAATATTTGTGCCTTGGAAGTTCTTGACATTGAAGGACTTCATACAAAAATTCAGGA
Organism: Oncorhynchus mykiss; assembly: GCF_057628025.1. Lineage (NCBI taxonomy): Eukaryota > Metazoa > Chordata > Actinopteri > Salmoniformes > Salmonidae > Oncorhynchus > Oncorhynchus mykiss. The sequence goes on along the minus strand of NC_143039.1, from coordinate 33,006,734 downwards.
CGTTGACTATTAACTATTTAACAGTCTGTTACCACTTTTTTTCCAGCCAGGGAATAATGGTCCCTATTAATGAAGCATTCATAAACCCTTTATAACCTTTTATGAGGCTCTGGGCTAATTGGCTCTGATAAACCATAGCATGCCTCAGAATATACATAGGTAATTGTCTATGCTCTTATGAATGATTTATATATGATGACTTTGCTGATAAATTATTTGCGAAACATGTATGTATAGTGCATAAAGCCTTTATCAATGATCTATACAGACATTTAATATCAGAATAATTTAAATAGTTACACGTTTGAAAACAGTCAGTGATGAGGATGATTGTGTCCAATCGCCGTGCGCAATTCACTTGTCAAAGTTCACCAATCTTGTCCAATTTATTCGTATCCACCTCTTTTCTCCTATCCAATCGGGACACGCATCGTCTGACTTGTGTCCAATAAGGAAGCAACAGCATCGCTCCAACATTTCCTTATCCAATGAAGTCGGTGCTTCTCTTAATTTTTATTTCTGGCTGCGTAGATTTTTTTTTTGCCTGCCAAGTTTCGTTGCGGTCCATCACCATTGTTGTGCTCAGTGGTATTCAGTGTAAGCGCGCCTGGACACACATCACCCGTCAAGTGTCTAGTGAGCGGGTTTTGACAGAGGACGAGGGTCTGTAGATTGAGCAAGCTGTGTGAGGAACAATTCCTTTCTGGTTGCCCCAGAAACTGTAAGTACCGGCGTCTTATATGATGTATTGCATACGAGATCAGTCATGTTTTATTATATTATCCTACGTAGGCTATAGTTTACCGTCTACATGTCTGTTCAAATAGCCATTCTGGTGAATTGCAGTAGCCTAGGCTACACGCTTTGTTTATATTAATGTCCTTTAATAAATTGCATAACCCCCCCCCCCCCCCCCAAAAAAAAAAAAAACGTGTGTATTTTGGATTTCACATCGCATGCAGTGTTAATTAAGGTAGTTATTCCCATCACGACAGAGATGGCATCCCCTAGCATCACCATGGTGATCATTATGCCTATATTCCAAATAAAATAACTGATATTAGGCCTATTAGAAACTTTCAGTCAAATCTCTGTAATCATGGGATGGTTTAATTTGATTTGAAAGGAACCTTGCTACACCTCTTCACCACATAACAGTTCTCTGATACCAGAAGAGGTCACAATTATTAGGCTAAATGGCAATTGCGTTTTGTAGTTTGACTTTCCATAAGGGCAGGTGTGGACAAGGGCATACAAGTTGACATGTTCCTAAATAGGCCACAGTGCTGTATACATCCACGACTAGGACGCTATGGCAATACACCAAATAGGTGCAGTGAAATATGTTGTTTTACAGGTCAGCCATAGTAGTATGGCACCCCTGGAGCATATTATGTTTATGTGCCTTGCTCAAGGGCACACCGGCAGATGTTTCACCTTGTAGCAATGGGAATTCAAACCAGCAACCTTTCTGTTACTGGCCCAACACTCTAACTGCTAGGCTACAAGCCGCCCTGTAGCCTGAAAGTGATTGCTGTCCTTTAGAAAGAATCACCAAACATATGTCAAATGTGTTATTACTAATGTAGACTATAGCATGTATAACTCTGCTGAATGCCTCTTCTCTTTGGTCCAGGAGTTTTTGTTGTTGATTCAAACACTTTTCTTGTCTGTTATTTAAATGTTTTTTCGATTTCATTCCCTATTAAGTTCAATGTTTAGTACATTGAAATGAATCTATTACACTTTCTCCAATTTTCTTTCCTCAAAAACATGATTGGCTCGTCTTGGGTCGGGTTTAAAGTAGGAAATGAAGACATTACATACGGTAAATAGTTTCACAGCGCCACACTCCAAACAAAGCACCAGTGGACAAAAATGGTATGTGTTCTCAATCAGTCAACCTATTGGCCTTTTGATGGTTAGTGGTTAATGCCTAGGGCTCCAAACATCCTCAATTGACTTATTTGGTGTTTCAATGTGTTACCAAGGTCAGTGCTCTATGCAAACTTTGTGCGTTTATAAACCTGGTTTGAATCTCTGGTTGTTGTTGTGTAGACTAGTTAGATAGCTTTTATTCTTGCTTTTGTTAAATTGCGTCTTTGATTCTTTATCGTTTCAGTAATGAGATGTATCTTTGTTTGTTTTACGTCCATAGACCTTTTATAAAGTTTTCACTTTGAGCGAAAATATGATCTTTTGATGAATAGTACTGGGATCACAGATCACCGGAAACAATGCCATCAAATATGTTTGTGATAAACAATATTTAAAAAAAATAATTGTTTAAATTCTTTAATTTATTAATCTTGGTTTATTGTAGATTGAAGTTGTATTTCATTTTATATTTTTTATTTTAATAGGGAGTAATGCTGAGACCAAGGTCTCTTTTACAGATGAGCCCTCTATACACATCAAAATACACATCAATATACAATATACACATCAATATACACTATACACATCAATATACATTATACACATCAATATACACTATACACATCAATATACACTATACACATCAATATACACTATACACATCAATATACACATCAATGCACGAAAAGCAAAACACAAATCATAGAAAACAAACAAATTCTTCATTAAAAAGGCCCACAATCAGCCTTTTGAATTACACTAGAGGCACAAATTCATAACAATTTTGAGAGACTTGGAGATTTGAACGTTTGATAAAAAAAAAAAAATATATATATATATATATATATATTTATATATATATATATATATATATATATATATATATATATATTAGAGAATATAGACTTGTAGTTGTAGTTTGAAAACATGTTTTGAAAAGTGCTCAAGCTCTCCATCGATAGGCACAGACATGGTCAGCTAAAAGTCCACCACCTACATTCGAGAGGCCTTTTCTATGATTCTATAAGCCCCTTCAAAGCAGACTAGTGGCAACAAATGAGTGATTTTAGAGGAGAAGGATGCTTTGGACAAGTAGGGATTAGGGGAGGGGAGAGTGTAGTCAGAACTAGAGGTTATGGATTTGAGGGGAACTTGTTGTGAAGCCTCTCCATCAGTTAATGTGTCTCTCTGAACTTTAACCTCCATAGTAAGCCATTTCTAGTCCTCATCATTATTATGAGACTATCCCCAATATGGGGACCTGCTACTGTGCTGTATAAACTGTTTTATGGAGAAGAAATTATTATTCACGTTGCTGGACAATTGTGCGATTGTTAGGGAGACAACGATACATTTGTCATGTATGGTGTTATTTGTTGACGCCCCGATAATGCAGAACACATGTAGGTATTTACAGCTTATAGACCCCGGCTTTTATACAGTAAATTCATTAAGTCTCCATTAGTGCTGGGAATACCCAGGGACCTCACGATACGATATTATCACGATATTCACAGTATGTGCCGATAAGATATGTATCGCAACTCTCACGATTCTACGTGTTGTAATTTGATTGCGATTTGATGCTCCAAACATATTGCTCACCATAAGTCTGCTGCAGTGGGACAAGAGAGAGAGCCACGAGAAAATGTGTTTTGATCAGTCATGGAAATAAAAGTCCTGAAAACAAATGGGCTCTCTATTTTGAAAGAAGAAGGGGAACAAGCTACGCTGGAGTTTTGGTGCAGGTGCAGCAAACTAGCGCAAAAAAAATGACATTAAGGTATTGTCAAAATGATAAGATACATCATCAAAAAGAATATCCCGATATGTAACTGTATCGATCCCCCCCCCACATCACTAGTCCCCATTAACTGATTATAATGCACTGCAGCATTTGTAATTCTCTGGGCGTAATGTAGATTTCCTCTTTATGTCCTGGCATGATCTCCTCTCATGTCAAATGGATAAAGGCTGTGTTGTGTGCCGGAGAAAAAACACAACTACTGGTCAAACGGCTGAAGCATTGCGTGAGCACATGGAGTGATAACAGGGTGTGTTTTTCATGCGGTCCTTGGGACCATTTTGCTGAAGTCATTGATGTATTTGTAGCTGTCGAGAGTGAGGCGACTTGGGGCTTTTTTATTTAGGCAAGTCAGCTCATTGTAACCTTTCAACAGTCTTGCTGATTTGAGGGTGAGGCCAGGCATGGCAGACACACGTTAATGGACGGACACGCACGCGCGCATACACACACACACACACACACACACACACACACACACACACACACACACACAGCAGCGAGCAGTAAAATGTGATGAAGAAAAGCTGTGTTGTTTTCCACCCTGTCACTCGTTGTGACATTTAAATGGCAGGAAATGATTTGTGAGAACAGAACAGTGAATCCTTTGTAATTACTGATAAGAGCTGGGGTTTTGTGCGAAGGAAAATACTTGGATCAATTTTTTTTTTTTGGGGGGGGGGGGGGGGATCTAGGCCAAGGGCTACGACTATGAATTTCAATGTGGTCATGTTTCTCAGCATCAGGCCACAGTGTTGTAGGCTTCTTCCAATCATTTCTCATTGTGTTTTGGAGGGATTTAAGGCAACATTCACTCTTTCATTATTGTACACTGTTAATAATTTAATATTTCATACTACTAGAATCAAGGTGACTTGTTTTCTCTCCATTTGATTGTAATTGGGGATTTGAGTGTGTGGGTGGGTGTGAGTTAGTGTTGGTGACAACAACAGATCTGTTGTAAAGGAATCAATTTAAGCCTCATGAAGATTAGTGTCGCTTGTTAGCATATTAGCCTGTCTGCCTTGTTTTACAGTCGTAATATTGTACAAATAGAGTTGCTTATCTGCAGGGCTGTACTGTGCGGTTCTACAGCATGGCTCACTGCCTCTTTCTATAGCGAATCAAATGTGCCTCCCTCCATTATACCGTCTTGCCAATTCAATTTAAGGGCTTTATTGGCATGGCAAGCAAATGTCTACATTGCCAAAGCAAGTGAAATAGATAATAAAACATTTACTGTAAACATTACACTTACAAATGTTCCAAAAGAATAAAGACGTTTCAAATGTCATATTATGTGTATATATACAGTTTGTAATGCAAATAGTTAAAGTACAAAAGGCTCTTCACTTGAGAGCCAGGTCTGCCTTCGGCAGCCTTTCTCAATAGCAAGGCTATGCTCGCTGAGTCTGTACATAGTCAAAGATTTCCTTAATTTTGGGTCAGTCACAGTGGTCAGGTATTCTGCCACAGTGTACTCTCTGTTTAGGGCCAAATAGCATTCTAGTTTGCTCTGTTTTTTTTTGTAAATTCTTTCCAATTTGTCAAGTAATTTTATTTTTGTTTTCTCATGATTTGGTTGGGTCTAAATGTGTTGCTGTCCTGGGGCTTTGTGGGGTCTATTTGTGTTTGTGAACAGAGCCCCAGGACCAGCTTGCTCAGGGGGCTCTTCTCCAGGTTAATTTCTCCATCTATCTACCCCTCTCTCTCTCTACTCCCCCTCTCCTCCTCTCTCTCTAGCTATCTATCCCCCCTCTCTCTCTCCTCCCCTCTCTCTCTCCTCCTCTGTCTGTCTCTCTCTACTCCCCCTCTCCTCCTCTCTCTCTAGCTATCTATCCCCCTCTCCCTCCCTCTATCTCTCTCTCTCTCTAGCTAGCTATGTAGGGGCAGCAGGTAGCCTAGTGGTTAGAGTGTTGGGCCAGTAACACAAAATGTTGCTGGATCAAATCCCTGAGCTGATAAGGTAAAACATATTTAGTTCTGCTCCTGAACAAGGTAGTTAACCCACTGGTCCCCAGTAGGTCGTCATTGTAAATAAGAATTTGTTCTATCCTAAATCTATCCTCTCTCTCTCTCTATCTCTATCCTCCAAGCTCTCTCTCTTTATCTATCCTCCTCTCCTTTTTCTCCAATAAACACCATCACTTGCCACTGCAAAGAGAGAATGCCATCACTTCACTTATTAAACGTGATAGTGGCCACTTTGTTCTATTGCTATCTGTGGAATATCTATGATCGTATATGGCTGCCATGTTAACAGGTTATGAGAGGAAGTTACACCAACATTGATGGGTAAACGAATGGCAAATAAGATTTATTTGACAGATGCCCATTGTGTGACATTTTAGTAGGGTTTTTCTAAAATGACCAACTGGCTAGTCTAACAATGTATCATCAGTGCTGTGGACGGTGGACTAGACAGAGCTTGAGACGGGGTGATCATATAACCCTCTCAGGACAGGAGCAGTGTAGACCTCCCAACCTCTTGCCCTTCACCAGAAAGTTTCTCCCCATTGCAGCAAAGAAAAGAGAGGTGCTTTTATCCCTTCCCAGCCCTTGGACTCTCAGCCTTGTCATCAACATAACACAGCCTCTCACTCTTATCCCTCCCTGAGCTTCTGTCCAGTGTCCTCTCTCACCTTTCTAGTTTAACTCAAGTCCCTCTTCACATACATGTAGGCCTAGCTAGGGGTTCTAGCTACGGGTACTAGCTACGGGTACTAGCTACTGGTACTAGCTACGGGTACTAGCTATAGGTACTAGCTACGGGTACTGGCTACGGGTACTGGCTACGGGTACTGGCTACGAGTACTGGCTACGGGCACTAGCTACGGGTACTAGCTACGGGTACTAGCTACGGGTACTAGCTACGGGTACTGGCTACGGGTACTAGCTACGGGTACTGGCTACGGGTACTAGCTACGGGTACTAGCTACGGGTACTAGCTACGGGTACTGGCTATGGGTACTAGCTACAGGTACTAGCTATGGGTACTAGCTACGGGTGCTCAATGGGCAAAATGTTTCAAATCAAATGTTATTGGTCACGCACATATTTAGCAGATATTATTGCTGGTGTAGTGAAATGCTTTTTTTTTTTTTCATACCGTCTAGATTACTGAAAGGCAAAATTAAACCAATATGCAAATATGCCTGTTTGTAATATTCAGTTTATATTCCAAACAAACTGCTTCGCTATTCCGGTACCCTTGACTTCATTAACTTGCTAATAGGGAGCGAGGGCTCTTCTCTATTTGAGGCAATCACACAGAGGAATGACGCAGGCGCAGAGCTACGGAATGACTGACTGACTGACTGACGGCTGAGTTGATCCTGTAATTCTCTGCCAGGCTACACAGCCCGTGGGTCATTTTAAAAAGAATTTGAATTTCAAGTAACCTTGAAAATATTCTACCGGAAATGACTGAAAAACACTTCGATCCACAAGGGCGATTTGATCATTATGTGAGTGATCATTATGTGAGTGATCGTTATGTGAGTGATCATTATGTGAGTGATCGTTATGTGAGTGATCGTTATGTGAGTGATCGTTATGTGAGTGATCGTTATGTGAGTGATCATTGTGAGTGATCATTATGTGAGTGATGATTATGTGAGTGATGATTATGTGAGTGATCGTTATGTGAGTGATCGTTATGCGAGTGATCGTTATGCGAGTGATCGTTATGTGAGTGATGATTATGTGAGTGATCATTATGTGAGTGATCGTTATGTGAGTGATCGTTATGCGAGTGATCATTATGTGAGTGATGATTATGTGAGTGATCGTTATGCGAGTGATCGTTATGTGAGTGATCGTTATGTGAGTGATCATTATGCGAGTGATCATTATGTGAGTGATGATTATGTGAGTGATCGTTATGTGAGTGATCGTTATGCGAGTGATCGTTATGCGAGTGATCGTTATGCGAGTGATCGTTATGCGAGTGATCGTTATGTGAGTGATCGTTATGTGAGTGATCATTATGTGAGTGATGATTATGTGAGTGATCGTTATGCGAGTGATCGTTATGTGAGTGATCATTGTGAGTGATCATTATGTGAGTGATGATTATGTGAGTGATGATTATGTGAGTGATCGTTATGTGAGTGATCGTTATGCGAGTGCTCGTTATGTGAGTGCCTGGTGAGAAAAGTTGAATAATAGAAGTCACTGTGTAGTACGTTGTTGTCCACTGTTCTCCTCTTGGTTGAGGACTGGAGTTACTGCCGCCAGTCACCAGCTCGCTTGGGTTTCGGAGGCCTCTCTCCGAAGACCGGCTGTGGTCCCACTCTTCCCTCCCGTTCTCTCTCTCTCTCTCTCTCTCTCTCTCTCTCTCCATTCCGCCTTCATCTCTCTCCAACACTCGAATCAACCCGGGGAACAAAGGACACTGGTTCATTACTAGACTCCTAAATGTTATCCCTGCCTGCTGGAGATGCTTGGCCCAGAGCCAAGAAACCACAGGATGCCTTTAATGCTGTTTCAATAGACAGGATCCCCCTGTACCTCTCATTTGACCACCGCGGTTATTACCAAACCAGCACCTGCTACAGACAACAAGTACGTCAGTACGTCGTCACAGTCGTTTAGTGGGCGAACATAGGCTCGACGTTATTCCTTTCACGCCGTTGTCGTTTTTGTCTTGGGGGGGGGGGGGACTAATATGTTCCGTTTCGATATCATGCATGCATAATTTAACCCCTTTTATATAATGAGACAAGCAAATGAGTGTCCTGCGTCACCTCTTCCCTCCTCCCCACCTGTAACATAGAGCCGGTGCTGCTCACTTCCTGTCTGTCCCCCTGTGTTATTGTTCTAACACAGGGGTCGTGCCCGCATCTGTAATATGGTGCTGTGGTCCGTTAATGATTCATAACCGGTCTCTTTAATAGAGATAGTGAACAAGCCGGAAGACTGTGTGTGTGTGTGTGTGTGTGTGTGAGTGCGGGGAACAGGCCAGGAGACACGGTGCTCTTAAAACAGATCCTCCACACACCGCTCAGATCAACACGGTGTAATTCCCTAGCATCTCAGCAGGTGTTCCTCACACTGTCTGTGTATGTGCGTGCATGCCATTGGGTTTGTTTGTGATGGAAGTGGGAATAAGAACAAACAATGGAATACATGCATGTGCAAATTCCTGCTATCTGTATACTGTATATCATATGTGGTGTAAAGCCGTTAATAAATTATCCTCAGTATGGTCTCCCTATAATTCAGTCTCAGCATTCTGGTCTGGCCTCTCTCTCTTTTTCTATTTCTCTCTCCCTTCCTCTCTCTCTCCTGTCTCCATCCCTATCCTCTCTCTCTCTCTCTCTCTCTTTCTCTCTCTCTTTCTCTCTCCCTTCCTCTCTCTCTCTCTCTCTCTCTCTCTCTCTCTCTCTCTCTCTCTCTCCCTTCCTCTCTCTCCCTTCCTCTCTCTCCTGTCTCTCTCTCTCTCTCTCTTTCTCTCTCTACCTCTCCGTAGAGCTGACTGAGAAGATTAAGTATTATAGGCTAGCCCAGCCGGATCCTCTGTGACACGGGGAGAGCGATGGCCTCCTGTTCTGTACAGATCCCTCACAGCTGCCCCTGCACTTGTAGCCATTCAGCCTCAATGAATTATATATTATGTTGGGCTGGTATTAATAAGGCCTTTGAGTCTGTGGCAGGCAGCTTGTCTGGCCCCCCTGTTTCAAACAGACAGTGTATGGTATCAGAGGACATGTTGGTTGATGTATCCCAATTACAGGGAGATGAATGGCTGATAAGACACCACTGTCTACACTCTTTGAAAAAAGGGTTCCAAAAGGGTTCTTCGGCTGTCCCCGTAGGAGAACCATTTTTGGTTCCAGGGAGAACCCTTTTTGGTTCCAGGTAGAACCCTTTTGGGTTCCACGTAGAACCCTCCGTTCAAAGGGTCCAACATGGAACCAAAAGAGTTCTTCAAAATGGTTCTCCTATGAGGTCAGCCGAAGAACCCTTTTAGGTTCCAGATAGCACCTTTTGTTCTAAGAGTGAACCTCTGAGACTGGTTCCGCTTGAGGTTTCTTCCTTCTAGGGAGTTCTTCCTTGCCTGCCGCTGTGCTAGTGCAGGGCTACATCCACATTGCTCAAATAGAGAGCGGTGCAGAGATGTAGGTCACTGTGACCAGGACTGTACCGTGGGACTGGTGCAGTGTCGTCACCGCTGCAGGTCAGGTGCAGTGCAGTGCAGAGCCAGGTCAGGTTGAGTGCTCAGCTGGCGGTGCCGTTTCCTGGGAGGGAATCAGCCAGGATACCCCATACCTCCACCATATATCCACAGAGGGTGAATGACTGACACAGTAGCACTACCCGAAAAGTTAGGCAACACCCTCTCATTTGGCAACCGACGCAGTAGATATAATAAACAACAATCAACGTTTGGGCAGCGAAGCTGCCGTCATCAGGGTTTCGTCACGGTCACATTACCAGACAGATGTGTCTCTGATTGGGCTTGCTGCTCAACAAGGTAGAACATCGGTCTTTTGTTTGCCGCTAGTCTGACCCGTCAGTGCTGTACCGGTGCCGGGCATCACGTCGGCAAAGAGAGTAGTAGACCCACTGGACTTGGTGATTGTGTGTCTGTCTTTGTGGTTGCTGTTATGTCCATCAAATCCTAATCTTGTCCTGGAAGCCAGTTCCACTGCTTTTTTCCCATTCTTCCCCTCTAATCGGGGACTCATTTAGACCTGGGACACCAGGTTCAGTGCAATTTCATTATCAGGTAGAACAGAAAACCGCTTTTATTTGCCTTAAAAGGGGCCGCGTTGTCTTTTGAGGCAGGCGAGAATAAGCTACGAGGGTAGCATCATGTCTGATTCTCTGTAAAAACGGTCGTGGTTTCTTGAATCAAACAGCACAACAATATTTTCAGTCACTTCCTTGTCTGAAGGACAAGTGGATAAACAGGTTCATGTCAAGCCCTCCATGTTTTTTTTATTTTCTTCAAAAGTCTCATGGAATGTAGGCCTACATTGAACACCACACATTGGCTGCTACTGTAGACTGAATGATAGATTAGCTATTTCCAAGTTATGGGAAGATTTGGGATTTTCTCCATTGTTTTTGATGGTAGGCCACTCTGGTAGGCCTACATTAGGATCAGATAGCCACAGTAGCCAACTTGGCCACTGTCAAAACTGTGACTTAAAAGCGGGTATAGCCTCAGTGTTCACAGTAAGCACACACTGAATTTGCACAGAATTTTCACAACGTTCAAGTTTGAGCTCAGTAGACCTGAAATATGCTCAGTGCCGAAGAAATTTAGAGGGAACATTGACATGAGAGTGTCAATCCTGTCTAAAGTGGTTATTTTAGTCCCACTCTACAGACCTGCACTCTCCCTAGTCCCTCCCTTGAGGGGGATGTGAAGTGGCCAGCAGAGTTATCAGAGTATTAGCCTGGCACTATTCTCTCATTACCATGCCCTACTTTACCAATCTGTATTAAAACCCTCTTTGACAAACTGAGCTGAGTGAGCCTGGCCACCATGCTTAAGGGCATTACAGGCGACGGAGGTTCTACCCAGCAACCCCATTGTTCTCTGAGTTCTCATACAGATGTAGGATCTTAATTTGATTTCTCTTTTGTTGCTGATAATTTTCCTGCAGCAGGAAATGCAAACTTGCCCTAACGAAAAATGTTATCAACCCCTACAATAAATGTCAATTTGCTATAATTCACATAATAATTCACATTTCCTGTTTCTGCAGAATTAGTTTCCTGCTGTAGCAAACTGGCTCAAATTAAGATCCTACATTTGTATAGGTCAGAGGCTCTAGTTTAGCTGGCTACTAACGCCGTTAACTTAACATTGCTGTGTTGCTCTTTTACAGGGATGAACTGAACTGGCAGAACAGTGAGTAAACTGATTGATGACCCTTGACCCTGATCTACTTCCTGCTTCTCTTCTCCAATATACTGTGAGTAGCTAAGATATCATCTGTGGCTTTATGAAGGCTTTTCAGACCATATAAATCGAATTCATAACCGACAGTTATTTTCTCTGGTTCAGACTGTGAGAGTAAGATACTGTAGCAGTAAGAGAACGGTGGTTGCTTGGAGCTGCTTAGTTCTAGGTAAATGTCTGTGGCAAATGCATACATTTCAGAATGGAGTTCTGTAATTCCATTGTAATTCAACACTCATTGAATAATTGTTGAGGATCTGTTGAATGAGATCGCTTTCCTGTGATGAAGTGAAGAAATCCCTGCTTTTTGGTTTATGAGAATGTGCCGTCACACAGGGGTTACTTTGGTGATGGATTATTTAGACAAATCCGTTGTTGTCTTTGCCCCCTTAGACATGGCACATTTGGAAGAGTCTAAATACCCTGTTTCTCAGTGTTTACACCTCTTAGTAAATCTTCGTGGGTGGCTCTGTACCCTCCTATAGCCATTTATCTGGTACCACTGTGGTTCAGTACCAGGCTGAAGGCACCACGAGGGCCCCCCCACGTGACCAGGGTTCCTCTACTTAGACACAGGGTCCTTGAGGGCTACCAGTGGCCAGAGCAGCCTCGTATCTTCGTGGGTGGCTCTGTACCCTCCTATAGCCATTTATCTGGTACCACTGTGGTTCAGTACCAGGCTGAAGGCACCACGAGGGCCCCCCCACGTGACCAGGGTTCCTCTACTTAGACACAGGGTCCTTGAGGGCTACCAGTGGCCAGAGCAGCCTCGTATCCCGGTCCCCTTAGTCAGACCAGTGGGACTCAGATGAGAGGGGGAATAAGACACGTGACGGGGTAGCGTGCAGCTCTGCTCTGCCCTGTTGGAGAATGCTAGACTTGCTGAGTCAAACTCCCCGTGTCCACCTGCCCTCGACCTCCCTGCCCCGATTTGGATGGCGCTGAGTCATTGCGCCGCACCCCTAGCCCTCTGGCGGGAGGAAGGGAAGGAGAAAGGGAGAGAGGGAAGGAGTTTTCGTGTGCGCTGTGTGGCGTTACTCAGTGGTGGCCTGGGTAGAGTCATTATTCTCCACCAACACGCTAACCTGACCGGTCACATTCTTCCGCTGGCTCTGTCCCCCAGCTGAAAACGTTGCAGTACAACAAAGGGACTTAGCCTAATGACGCGGCTGTGAGTTATGAGTCCTCTGAATGTCATTTCGGGTAAAGCATCTAGTTAAAACTAATAACTGAATTCTATAGTGCAGTAATGTAACCGGAGTTGCTCAGACAGACTGTTTTACAAAAGTAGCAATTTGCTTACCGCACATTTCGGTGTCCCTGACAGTCATCCTCTAAGAGTGTTGATAGCCTTCTTTAACTGTATGAGGCTAGAAATTAGAGCAAGTCAGCAACCATCCATAGCAGGTTTTGCTTCACTGCACGTTTTTCTCCCTTCCTGGTGAGAATTGTGATGAGTGTGAAACACCTCGACAGCTTAAGTGCTGTGCTTAACTGCCTATGAAACGTATTTCATCTTCCGAGGTGTGGATTCTCATTTGAATTAGGCTACTGTCACAATAACTCAAGGCTATTGGGTGTAAGAACAGGAAGTGCCTCAGGCATCCTTGTGTCAAAGCCACTGATTGGCTGACCAATATGACTAATATAGGCCTACACAGTCATTAGTAATAAAGTTCTCTGCTGTCTACAATCATTAGTTTATCCTTCTATTCAGGTTGGTTATTGAAAAAAACTGCTAGCAGGAGCTCAACTGAGCGGTTGGCTTCAGATGCCATCACCCGCTAGTACTTAATGCTGATTGTTAAGGTCCTGACTCAATACAGGCTGTCCGGCGAGAATAGTACGGATGCTTCACAGTTTTATCTTCGTCACCATCACACATTCAGTGGCAAGAAAAAGAATGTGAACCCTTTGGAATTACCTGGACTTCTGCATAAATTGGTCATACAATTTGATCTGGTTGGCCGGTAGGGATATCCTTGTCTCATCGCGCACCAGCGACTCCTGTGCCGGGCCGAGCGCAGTGCACGCTAACCAAGGTTGCCAGGTGCACGGTGTTTCCTCTGACACATTGGTGCGGCTGGCTTCCGGGTTGGATGCGCGCTGTGTTAAGAAGCAGTGCGGCTTGGTTGGGTTGTGTATCGGAGGACGGATGACTTTCAACCTTCGTCTCTCCCGAGCCCATACGGGAGTTGTAGCGATGAGACAAGATAGTAGCTACTAACAATTGGATACCACGAAATTGGGGAGAAAAGGGGTATAAAAAAATAATAACATTTATAAAAATTATTAAAAAATAACCTCAACCAAACGTTTTCTGTAGTTGCGGATCAGACCTGGACAACGGTCAGGAGGAATTTTGGACCATTCCTCTTTACAAAACTGTTTCAGTTCAGCAATGTTCTTGGGATGTCTGGTGTGAACCGCTCTCTTAAGGTCATGTCACAGCATCTCAATCAGGTTGAGGTCAGGACTCTGACTGGGCCTGTCCAGAAGGCATATTTTCTTCTTTCTTTCTTTCTTTCTTTCTTTCTTTCTTTCTTTCTTTCTTTCTTTCTTTCTTTCTTTCATTCTTTCTTTCTTTCTTCTTCTGAAGCCATTCTGTTGTTGATTTACTTCTGTGTTTTGGGTCGTTGTCCTGTTGCATCACCCAACTTACATTGTAGAATAATAGTGAAGACATCAAAACTATGAAATAACACATATGGAATCATGTAGTTACCAAAAAAGTGTTATTTTTCTGAGAAATGAAAGCTCTGCCATGCAAGAAATTGCAAAGAAACGGAAGATCTCGTACAACGCTGTGTACTACTCCCGTCACAGAACAGCTCAAACTGTCTCTAACCAGAATAGAAAGAGGAATGGGAGGCCCCGGTGCACAACTGAGCAAGAGGACAAGTACATTAGAGTGTCTAGTTTGAGAAACAGACACATCACAAGTCCCCAACTGGCATCTTCATTAAATAGTACCTGCAAAACACCAGTCTCAACGTCAACAGTGAAGAGGCGACTCCGGGATGCTGGCCTTCTAGGCAGATTTGCAAAGAAAAACCCTTATCTCAGACTGGCCAATAAAAATAAAAGATTAAGACACTGAAGAACACAGACACTGGAAAGAGGAACTCTGTTTCAGAAGAAAGTTATTTGTTTCTGGTCATTTTGAGCCTGTGATCGAACCCACAAATGCTGATGCTCCAGATACTCAACTAGTCTAAAGAAGGCCAGTTTTATTGCTTCTTTAATCAGGACAACAGTTTTCAGCTGTGCTAACATAATTGCAAAGGGTTTTCTAATGATCAATTAGCCTTTTAAAATAATAAACTTGGATTAGCTAACACAACGTGCCATTGGAACACAGGAGTGATGGTTGCTGATAATGGGCCTCTGTTAGCCTATGTATATGTTCCATTAAAAAAATCTGCTGTTTCCAGCTCCAACAACCATTTACAACATTAACAATGTCTACACTGTATTTCTGATCAATTTGATGTTATTTTAATGGACAAAAAAAGTGCTTTTCTTTCAAAAACAAGGAAATCTCTTAAGTGACCCCAAACGTTTGAACGGTAGTGTGCATATCTACATCAAATAGTTCCTCTCTTATTTCACTGGAGCCAGTACATCACTGGGACTGAGCTCCCAGAGCTCCAGGACATCTATATCAGGAAGGAAGGAAGGCCCAGAAAATGGTTAAAAACTCCAACCACCAAAGCCATAGACTATTCTCTCTGCTTCCGGTGCATCAAGTCTGACAACCAACGGGCTCTTGAACAGCGTCTATCCCCAAGTAATAAGACTGATAAATAGCTAACAAAATAGCTCCACGTACCATCTGAGTTGACCGTTTATTTGTATTTTTGCACTGTTTCTATTAGAGGTCAAACGATTAATCGGAATGGCCGATTTAATTAGAGCCGATTTCAAGTTTTCATAACAATCGGAAATCGTTATTTTTGGGCGCCGATTTTCCAAAAAACATTTTAATTACATTTATTTTTTATACTAGGCAAGTCAGTTAAGAACACATTCTTATTTTCAATGACGGCCTAGGAACGGTGGGTTAACTGCCTCGTTCAGGGGCAGAACGATGGTTAGTGTGCACTGCGCCCGGCCCGCCACAGGAGTCGCTGGTGCGCGATGAGACAAGGATATCCCTACTGGCCAACCCCTCCCTAACCCGGACGACGCTAGGCCAATTGTGCGTCGCCCCACGGACCTCCCGGTTGCGGCCAGTTACGACAGAGCCTGGGCGCGAACCCAGAGTCTCTGGTGGCACAGCTGGCGCTGCAGTACAGCGCCCTTAACCACTCCGCCACCCGGGAGGCAACCTAAAACATCTTACCTGGGAATATTGAAGACTCATGTTAAAAGGAACAACCAGCTTTCATATGTTCTCATGTTCTGAGCAAGGAACTGAAACGTTAGCTTTCTTACATAGCACTTATTGCACTTTTACTTTTTTCTTCAACACTTGTTTTTGCATTATTTAAACCAAATTGAACATGTTTCATTATTTACTTGAGGCTAAATTGATTTTATTGATGTATAAGTTAAAATAATATATTATTATATTATTATATTATATATTATGTATATTATAATATATTATATTATTATATTATATATTATGTATTAAGTTAAAATAAGTGTTCATTCAGTATTGTTGTAATTGTCATTATTACAAATAAAATAAAAATATTTTTAAATTGGCCGATTTAATCGGTATCGCCTTTTTTGGTCCTCCAATAATCGGTATCGGCGTTGAAAAATCATATTCGGTCGACCTCTAGTCTCTATGCACACTCACAGGGCCCTACACGCTTACACACTCACTCACTCCATCACCTGCTCACTCACATGTAATATGCACATACATTTACACTGACTCTACACACAAGCACACCCACTAACATACACTAACATACAAGCTGTTGCTACTCTGTATCTACTTCTATCGATCCATTATCCCTACACATTGTAAATATGGTGTTGGAACTAACCCTGAATATATACTGAACAACAATATAAACACAACTGCCTGATGGTGAAGCGTGGTTCATCACTCCAGAGGACGCGTTTCCACTGCTCCAGAGTCCAATGGCGGCGAGCTTTACACCACTCCAGCCCGATGCTTGGCATTGCGCATGATCTTAGGCTTTTGTGAGGCTGCTCGGCCACGGAAAGGCATTTCATTAAGCTCTCGACGAACAGTTCTTGTGCTTCTAGAGGCAGTTCGGAACTTGGGAATGTGAATGTTGCAACCGTCGCTCCTAGATGTTTCCACTTCACTATAAAAACACTTACAGTTGACCTGGGCAGCTCTAGCAGGGCAGCAATTTGACGAACTGACTTGTTGGAAAAGGTGGCATTCTATGACGGTGCCACGTTGAAAGTCACTGAGCCATTCTACTGCCAATGTTTGTCTATGGAGATTGCATGGCTGTGTGCTCGATTTTATACACCTGCCAGCAACGGGTGTGGCTGAAATAGCCGAGTCCACTAATTTGAAGGAGTGTCCACATATTTTTGTATATTCAGTATGGTGTATTTCTCGTGTTTTTATTTATTTAAATGTTCTTATATTTATACTATTTGGATATTGAATACTGTACTGTTGGGCAGGGCTCGCAGGTTAGGCATTTTTACTGTACTTGTGCATGTGACAATAACACTTTTTTCCCAGCGTTTTATTTACTGCTCTCTGTCAGCTTTCATTTGTCCAGTGGCACGCTGGACTGGACATGGCTGGACTGCTTTGACAGAACAGATTGAATCCTCACAAACAAAACACGCTCTACCTCACTCTCCTGTCTCTCAGGGATTGACGGTGGTTCTGCTTCACTGCGCCACCTGAGGGGAGAGCCATTCTCTGTCTCGCTCCCCTCTCTCCCTGTCAGTGTGTCGGAGGCCTGTTTGTCTGCGGCCTCCATCGGCTGCAGGCAATGTGGACTAGACAGACCTGGGACTGGAGCTCTTCCGAGGGTGTGAGCTACTGCATCCCACTGCTGCCCTGTCGATCACGATCATCCGCCTCCAGCGTGTGTGTGCGCTTGCGTACGTGCATGTGTCCGTGCGCGCGCGTGCGTGAAATACAGTGCAGATGTGGGCCGTGGCAGCAGACAGACAGACAGACGACATAAATAGTAAATAGTGTCTCAAGCAGTACGTTAGCAGATGTTAGCCTCTTCTTCCAGCCTGAGCTGCTTTGTGTCGGGTGTGTATGTTGTCCAGACATCTCTCTGTCCGCCAGGGATTCTGTTGCTCCATTCACCACCCCTTTCTGATTTATAACACACCACACATGGTATCGGTTCAGCATGATTTTTTACACTCACTCTGCATGGTTTGTATATTTATGAAGTGCTATTTTCACAGCTGTAGGACATTTTGAACTTGGAGGTGTGGTGGTGTCACCCTGGGGTCTTTTCCTGATCTGCTTGGTAGTCAAATGTACTGCCTGCTTCTACAGGCGTGTCCTTGAGAGAGTGTTTAGCAGCTTTTAAGTCTGTCCAGAAGAACATTGAATTCCGACCTGCTAGAAAAGCTAAATCAAAAAAGGGATAGGGTCTTTGGGGGCGGCAGGTAGCCTAGTGGTTAGAACGATGGGCCAGTAACCGAAATGTTGCTGGATCGAATCCCCGAGCTGACAAGGTAAGAATCTGTCGTTCTGCCCCTGAACAGTTAACCCACTGTTCCCCTGGTAGGCCGTCATTGTAAATAAGAAATTGTTCTTAACTGACTTGCCTAGTTAAATAAAGGTTACATTTATGTTTTTTGGTCCAGGGCCATGTTTGCATGATTGCTTAACACTCCCTGAAATGGGAGCACATCATTTTCTAGAATCTTATTCTATTGTAAGTTGCTTTTGGATAAAGAAAGTATCTGCTAAGTGGCATACGTTTTTCAAAGTTAACGGCTCTGCTTGTGTCCTTAATTTGATCCCTCTTTTCAGGAAATGCACATTTGTAGTGTATTAAGAGTAAAAAAAAAAAAAGGCTTCTAAAGTTGGTAATTTCCCACTTTGACGTTTCAGATTTGATTTGCCCTTAACGAAAAATGTATCAACCCCTACAAAAAAAATGTCAATTAACTATAATCCACATAATAATTCACGTTTCCTGTCGCTGCAGGATAATTTTCCCGCTGTAGCAAACTGGCTCAAATTAAGACCCTACATCTGTAGCAAGGCAGATTTCATGGCCTGGCTCTTCGTGGTCCCAAGACAGGGCGAAATCTCGCTTTCATTTCTCTGAGCTTTTCTCTTTACGGCCACTAAAGGTGAATGAGTCCCCAGAGTACGGTAGAGTTACATGGAGACCGGGACCGCTCGATGCGTTGTCTCTTAATGCATCAGAAACCATCTGTCTCAGTGGAAGCACTGTTGTTTGTATTGACAGAAGTGAGTCAAATGACTCCAAAGGGACACTTTTCTGCCTTTTGGATTCTGGTTTTGAGAAGGAGCACAAGTCTAAAGGTATTTATAAAGTGTAGGAGTGGTGACTTTTTAGATAACAATTAATACAAATATCTGGACAGGGGAGACCTGACCTAGATCAGCTATACTCTTAGGCTGCGTTTACAAAGGCAGCCCAATTCAGATTTTTTTTCTCCCCACTATCTGCTCTTTTCACCAATCACATGAGATCTTTTCACATCAGATCTTTTTCAGAGCTGATCTGATTGGTCAAAAGACCAATTAGTGAAAAAAAAACATATCAGAATTGAGCTGCCTGTGTAAACGCAGCCTTAGACAGTGTCAATACAGACCAAGAACTCAGACCTCCCATAATACATGATGTTTGTCAGAAGATAGGTCTATAGGAGTCAGTACCTTGTCTCACAAAGTAGCCTTTTCCTACAGTCAAATGACCAAATCACCCTCTAGTGGCCTCATACGTGGAATAGGTTATTCATATTTTTCATAATTTCATAAATAATAAACAAAACAAAACAAAAAGAAATGACGATGAAAATCTGGTGTTTCTATGTCAAACGGTTTTGTTATATTTCAGTCTTCTGTGATGTATATAAAGTGTAATATTGCAACGCAAACTCAAAATGTAATACAGTTCAACTCTATATCTGACATGGTACAGGCTTTTTACTCATACCCACGTCTGTGAGGTTTATACTTTTGTTTCAAAGTATTTGTTCAAGAGTACCAAGAAACACTCTGTGTGACCCTGATTTAGCCCACTGCAGTAAAAGGTTAAAGGTGAAAAATCTCCACCACCTGTGAGGTGAAGAAGAATGTGTACTGTACTCCCTGCCCCTACAGGACTTGTTTTTTCCCTGATGGTTAGTGAACTCAGGAAATAGACAGGGAATAACACAGAAAGGTGACATTAACATCATTTCAGAGGCCTGTCTGTGAGGTTTTTCTGGTGTTGTGTAAACAAGCTCTAGGAAGTTTAATAAACCATGCTTCAGTTCCTACGGTCATTATTCCGGCTATCACAGATTAGGAGTGATGGCTATTGGCTACACCTTTTTCCACATAATCAATTAAATATGAGCAACAAAGGATGTTAAAGTATTCTGATACAGTGGGGCGGGCATCCTCTCCTGGATCTCTCTATTATTTCTTCAAGGGCAAATGATTTATTTCTGTGTGGATTATTTTATTTTGCCATCCCCCACTGCAGGTGCTCATCCTTCATACAGTAGGCCCAGTAATATAATCCCCTGAATCTTAATCTCCTCTCTTGGAAATTATTTTTGGAAAACAGATTAAATGCAGAGAAACCAGGAGAAGTGCCATCTGGCCCCGTGGGCCCCACCCTGATAGGAACATGCTGATCTGTGCACTATAGAGATATAGTGTGCAGGGAAGGCATCACCCTTACTGTGTTGCCTTGAATCGGTTATGTATGTATCCCTACACTAAAGGGGTTACCATGGTTTTCACAGTAGCTTACAGGCAGCTCGTGGCAAGTAGAATTCTGTATTTCATTTTACAGTACACCTACTGTAATATAAATACGGCATCAGAGCAAGTACTGTGTAATGACACAATGCAATACCGTAAAATGTACTCTATTATACTGTAAAAAAGTCAACGCTACCTTAATCAGAATGAATGGATGCGATTCATTGAGGGTTTGTATTTCACAATATTTTACTGTAATTACAAGCAGTTGGTGCAAGCAGGTTGGCTGCTAGGTAAAGTGTTTACACATTACACCATATTAATGAATATTCAGTGGCACTTCTAGAGGCCTTAAGGCTTCCATCTTGGCAGCAACTACAGAGCAAAACAGAACAAAAGGACATGGGAATTTGCTCAACCATTTAAGGTTTAAGACTTGCTGCCACCCCATTCTGTCCCCTATACAAATTGATGGGGCACTATAACCACGAGTTAAATTGGTTACAGAATTCTCACTCACGGGTACAACAAATATAGCCTCTTACAAGGCACACCTCACAATATGTTAATAATGAGCCAGAAACAACAAACCATGCAACTACTAGTGGTCAAAAGGTTTTTGGCTCTACAAAGAAAGATATGGTGCGGGACACTGTATTCTGTGGGGTTGATTACAGTGCCATTGGAGATACAGCAATTATTTCCCCGCCCACAACCTTTTCCCACAATGCACCATAATTTACAGTATGCTGCAGTAAATCATTTCAGAGTATTTTACTGTTGACAATACTCAAAATGACTGTATAAATGACAGTTTTCCGTTACAGTGGATGAACAATCGATTAGGCATGTATCGTGTGTACAGTCGGATATGTATGTAGGCCTGTCCTATGATGATTACACCACACACAGTGGTAGTGTATTATCAATGACAATATAATGGTGTTCTAGAAGCTTTAGAGCGTGGGGCCAGTAACCGAAAAGTCGCTTGTTTCGAATACCCGAGCCGAAAAATCTGTCGACGTGCCCTTGAACAAGGCACTAGGGGCGCTGTACTACTATGGCTGACCCGGTGAAACAACACATTTCACTGCACCTATCCAGTGTATGTGGCAATAAAACATCAAAATATTTCGGGTATGCAGAATATTTATTGCCATATATCTCCATCAGTACGCCATCGTCATTTCAAAGGGACGTTACCGGCGGTGAATAGATGAATAGGGATTTTACTCTTGTGCATGAAATAAATCCGTAACATTCAGTCATGTACGTTCCACCGCTGAGAGCAGTAAAACTGGTTTGATGGTCACAAGGGAGTCATTCTCTGTAGAGACTGTCACCTCAAGGATTTATTGGAGCCTGTGCATCAGCTCAGTATCGTAAACCCGATTGTTAAAGGTGAAATCTGTGATTGCTGCATCAGTTTTTGTACTTTTAAATTCACTATATTTTTGAAGAATACACTTTTGAAGACTGTAACTTGTAAATTCCTCATAAGCTTAGTTCAGTTGTCTTACCCAACCAGAATCCAAAGTAATAAAAAAATATTAATTTTTTGTATTTATTTAACTCAGCAAGTCAGTTAAGAGCAAATTCTTATTTACAATGACGGCCTACACCAGCCAAACCCAGACAACGCTGGTCCAATTGTGCGCCGCCCTATGGGACTCCGGTTGTGATACAGCCTGGATTCAGAGCTATGGATGAAAGGACTGCCCATCTGAGATGAATATGATAGTTTTAACCATGTGTCTGTAGTGACACCTCTAGCACTGAGATGCAGTGCCTTAGACCACTGTGCCACTGTATAGCCTTAAAACATGGTTAAAACTATCATATTCATCTCAGATGGGCAGTCCTTTCATCCATAGCTCTGTCTA
This sequence comes from Oncorhynchus mykiss, assembly GCF_057628025.1. Taxonomy (NCBI): domain Eukaryota; kingdom Metazoa; phylum Chordata; class Actinopteri; order Salmoniformes; family Salmonidae; genus Oncorhynchus; species Oncorhynchus mykiss. Next base: position 32,984,379 of record NC_143039.1, on the reverse strand, counting down.
TGAATTTTAAAGGGGTAACATTTTTCCAGTCCCATCCCTCATCTTGTTTACCAAATCAGAGCTGTTGGGCGACCGCTTAACTGCAGATTTCCCCGTAAAAAGATTATTGTATACTTTTTAGCCAGTAGTACTGAAAATAGCAATCATGAGCCAAAAGTGGTCCCCGACAATTGCGTACTACATCATATATGTGTGCCACATCATCTCTCTCTCTCTCTCTCCTCATTGGATAACGCTGGGCAGACCTCTTGCCAGCTGTCGCTTAAATGCGAGGGGCTGAACCTCATTGGATAGAACTCAAATTGCTAGAGGGCTTGCCAAGGTGGGGGGAAATGTAGGGAAAATGGCATGGCACAGCTTCAAGAAAACGGTCGCTTTCAAACTAGGGATTTTGTGGCTAATTGAGGTACGACAGTAATTATGCTCGTAGATTATGCATTTATGAACTACACATTGACACATCCAGCCCAAAGCGGGAGGTTTACAAAATGCTTTCTCAGTCGCTAAAGTACCAGAGAGAATGCCTTTAATGTTTCTCTCTGCTTGTAAATTAACCGTACATAGGCTACTGTATAAGTTTCACACAGCAATACTTAAGTGGAAGAAAAAAAATCGCTCATCACAATGTAACGTCAACGTAGCGTCAATGTAAGATTAATGTAACATGAATTCCATTAAGTGAAACTGTAATGAAATAGCCGTATATACACTAAAACCCACATGTTTAAAAGAGCCATCCCAGACTGCTCATCATCAGGACTGTCCGAAAGCAAAGCACTCTGACAGTGAGTCAACATCACCGGTTCCTTACTCCACGCTCCCGTCTCACTACTGTACTACAGGAATTGGTTTTGATTTCCATACATGAGTTGTGAGGATGGGCTTGCCCTGCTCATTCAAGAGGCATACAACTGGAAGAGTTTGGACAAGTGTACTGGACCGGGAAGGAGGCGTACAGGCCAAGGGGTCGGAACAGACGAGTGAGGAAGTGAACTCCCCTCAGGAAGAAGGTGGGGAAAAATCCATGGGCACATCGTCACACAATACTATGTGCATGTGTGTTGTTAGCTGCAACCTTCTACCTGCCAAAATTGTATTCCTCCTCTCATTCACTCTCATTCTGTGGTCTGGTTGTGGACAATGATAGCTCTATCAGCCCTTTACGAGGGCCACCTTCAGAAAGAGACCCTCTCAAACAGACTTTGGGAATGTTTGGTTTCTCTGCATGGTTCAGTGAGGAGATATCCAGTCTTTTTTTAAATCGAGCTAGTGCAGGTGCTATTTGCATGTGGCTCCCACAAAATGTGCTCTAATTATTATTTTTTGTGTCATATTTCCTTGGCAATTAGAAGCACCATGGACTCTGTAAACTGTACCAATACTCTGTCAAACACACTGAGTTTTCAAACCATTGTCACTCGTGACCACAGTCATCAGGCACCATAAAGCATCAAATGGAATCACTGGTGCACCAAATTACCCTCAGCACATGTGGGTCTGCCTGAGTAACCTACCCCATAGCCTTGTGTCCCAAATGGCACTCTATTCCCTATGTAGTGCACCACTTTTGACCAGAGCTACTGGCGTACAGGACAGCCCCTGCAAGGTGTGTGGGGGGGGGGGGGGCGTGTGCCTGTCATCGATGTCTATTTGTTTTTTTTTATCCTCAAAGTCATTCATAAACATTTTTAATTTCCATATGCGCTAGGAAGCTTAAGCATTTGTTTCTTGAGCTTCAAGAATGTGACTGATCAAAGTGCCTCAGGCCTTGAAATAGAAATAATTGATTGAAAGTAAATGGGATATCGGTGAACAAATGCCGTGGTAAAGACTACGACGGTGCCAGTGGAATGAGTGGCGCTTACTCACGGGTTCAAAAGCACATGTCTGGCCGAGAGTTTCACGCATTGTTCTTAGGTAGAGTTTTAGTTTAGAAAACGATCTCTCCGCAGAAGTGACAGAATGGTAAACAAGAAAACTTGATTGCCGTAGCAACATCAGGGAAACTGGGCAGAAGGGAGTGGTGCTTCAAACGCAACAGTTCTGGAACATCTTTAATTGAGCCTCGCGCATTCTCCCTTATTTTCCCGCCTCAACACATCACGGAAAGAGATGAACTGTATAGGACGCTCTGGGATATGTAGTCTGGATACTGGACAGGCAATTCATTGGCAAATGCAAACAGATCATCTTTAGTGGAGAACAGTTCTTCAAGGGCTTAAACAAACCAAAAAATATGGGTTGCTGATTAGTGTGCTGTGTTTAATTTCATTAAATCATGGCAGCTTTGCGACACCATGTATAGCTTCGTGAAATGTTTGGCTTAACATGAGAAAATAATGACCAAATAGGCCTACCAATAGATATATATCCATTAGCTAAAGTATGAAAATGCTGTAAGGTGCTCCGGATAATAGCGTCTGCTAAATTACTCAAATGTAAAATGCCTAAAGCAAGGCTAAATGCTACATGCCCTGGTACCACAGAAAGACTATCATCGATGTAAGTCTAGCTGACGCATTCCACATTTGTTTTTTATGGAGGGGGGGGCTTTAACCTTGCGGGGGGGTCAAGAAACCTGTGTTACGCCAAAACTAGTGCACTGGGTAGGGATTAGGATAGGCGACGTTTGGGACGCATGCCCAGAGCCTCGGAGCAGGTTGGATGTTGAATGGGCTGATTACTCCCCTGTCCCTAGTCCCTAGCATTTTGATGTGCAGGGGGAGAGAAATGATGCAGCTGACACCAGCAACTGATTAACCTGTCAAGATATTGATGAAACCTGCATGCAGATAGGATAGTGAAGGAGGGGAAAGAGCAGGCCGTTTGCTATAGAGTGCCTTTTCTTCATCACCACTTATCTGCAGATTACCTACCTTCTGTGCAATGCATCCCAGAATGCTTCCATGGCTTTATAATGAATAACTGTTTTGAGGAATGACCTGGAGTGGTCTATGATGAAAATCGAGCCAAACAAGAGATTCGGAGCTGTTTAAGTAAAGCAATTAATACATGTTAGGGTTGAAAGGGCCAAGAGAACACGAGAGTGCGTCCTGCTTAAACATCTGAACCATGGCACAAACCACGATGCCGTAAATTAAGCTGCAGCTTTAGAATGGGGCATGCAGTAGACCTGTGAAGGAACGGAGGACCTCGTTAGCATTCTTCTGGAGCCGTGAATGCCTGCAGCTGTCTGTAGAGGAAGTGGTGATGTGTCAAAGGAAGTGCTTCTCTGTAACGTCCAGCGGGCAGCATCTGTACCCTTGAGTTAATTGCAGATGTTGTGAATAAGATGCGCGCGCTTGATTCGCGGGCGTAACAAGAGCACACACTGCGTTCGACTTCTTCGCAGAACACGAGTGACGGTACCCCGTTACCGTAGCGATACCAATGCTATGTTCAATTGTTCTCGTTTTCGGATGAATGTGGCCGGCCCTGGCTCCCTGCACCTGCAACTGTTACTTTGAGTTCTGTGGGCTGCCAGAGTAGGCTGTAACTGTGTTGATATTAGATAAGGGGAGAGTGTCATTCTGTCCAGTACTTAGTTCATTTCTGGCCTGTAGTTTCAGGTTGAGGTTAGAGGCAGCTCTGCTGTCAAGTCAGACCGGCCCCGTGGCACACTGACAAACCGAGCGGGGTCCCATACACTCACCCTCCTAGTGCGTCCATTTCTGATCATCATCACACACCTTCACGTGCACTCTGTTTGTTACCGTGTGTTCTCAGACAGGATCGGTCAGCCACTGAAATGACCCTACTGTCGTGTGGGGCTATTCCGTGCTGTGTTGTCAGAGGTTGGGATCTAGCCCCAACTCTGCATTAACGGTGTGATTCAGCATCATACTGCAGCTGACCAAGGAGCATGATTAATGAATGTGCCCTGTGTGGCTCAATGTGATATACCAAAATGTCATAGAAGCTAAAATGTGAGTAGTTCAAGAGTTCCATCTAGTGGGTGTTTGATGCTACTACATGATTGTCCACTGTTACCACAGCCAGAGGACTGCAAAGGCTTGGCAGAATGAACTGTACAGGTGGTTTACTTACTATTTTTATATATTTTTTTTCTCCAGATCACTGGATCCACCAATTACACCCAGAGCCCTCAGCAGGTATAAATCAGGTGGGTGACCCTTTTTCTAATTTGATTGACTTTTCATTTCATTTTCAGGCCCAGGGCCGGCCCGCTCGTTAGGCAGGATTAGGCGACTGCCTGTGGCAGCTGTTGGAAGGATGCATCGCTGCTGCGCTCCACCAACATTTCATCCAGAAAAACAATGGAACGTAAATCATGTATCAAGTGAAGCATATGGTAAAAAGAGTATGTGGCCTTTTCTGTAGCCTACAGGCTGGAGATAGAATGGATGACAATGTAATGAGACAGAAACGTTAACATCATGTAGGTTTCTCAGATCAAATTGCCGAACCTAAAATGGCGCCCAATCAAATAAAGAAATTACGCTGACATGTTAACAAACAGTATATCCTAGAAACAGGACAGGTCAAAGTGAAATGGACAATATGGAATGGACAAGCAGGCTACTCACAACTGATGTCCAGGAGTTTGATCCCGTGGGCTAAATAGCCATGATCAGGAGTTTCAAGTTTTTTTACGAGCTGATCATAGCGAGAAAAAAAAAACACTGCTACATTTCCCGCTGTGTAAACACATCGCTAATATGTTCATGTAGCTGATGTTCAGAGCTTAAATAGCCAAATTGATTAAAGCCAAGGCAACGGCCTGTTTTACAAACGGTGGGCCTACCACATAGATGGGCATTCATAAAATTCCACTGTGGCCAATATGGTAGACTACACTCCGTCTTTTAGATGTCTTTTGTTTGGTCCTGACCGGATCGGCCGTCCTTTTTTGTTGTTGTGTTTTATAGAAGGTAGGCCTACCACATAGATGGGCATTCCTAAAATTCCATTTCAGGCGACACTGTAGGCTATACCTCAGTAAGCACGGACTGACACTGACGCCTTTTGGATGTCTTTTTTTGGTGCAGTCCAGACCGACCTTGATTTGCACGTCCAAGGACGTCGGTTTTTGGTCCAGTCCAGATAAAATCTGAACCAATCATAGACGTCTATTTGTCCGGTCTGGACCAGCCTTGATTTGGCTCAAGCATAGAAGTCTATAAATGACGTCTTTTCAACTTCATTCAGAACTGAAAATGAACCTGGTTTCAATGCCCGGGAAAATACATCTTTTCACCTTTCATTTAGAACCTAAATTGAACCTAACTTCAACGTTTGGAAAAATCCATATTTTTTTTATGTCTTTTCAACGCAATTTTGCTTACTTGGACTATTCTAGTAGTGGCTGCAGTTTTTTGTCTTGCTAGGGTGGCAGAACGCCCAGGACCGTCCCTGCCTCAGGCCACACACCTGTTGTCATTTTCTCTATGGATTAACAAAATAGCAGGCGGTAAAAATATATATAAATACAAAATGGATTCTAAAAAAAGTATTTGTGTCCCGACTTTGGCATTGTATAGCCAACTTATATAGAGAAATGTTTTGTTTACAAGCAAATGTCATGTTAAGTGATACATACGTGCGCATGCTTGCATCAAAAAGCCCTGTAGCAGAATAGCTATACGCTGATGTCCGGACATTGACAAACTTAGCAGTGAGTGAATGATTGCAGTGTAAACGCACAAGACTGATTAGCAATGCTCAACAAGTATGTTCTTCTTCTGGCTTTATCTATTGCTATTTGTGATATTTTACCTTGGCTTGCTGGGTAATCAATCATCCGTTGTCATCTGCAATTTTGTAGAGGATAACCATCTTATTGCGTATTTGTTAACCCTTTAGACTTGGAATTGGCCTATCTGGATAGGGATAAATTGAAATGTTTCTTACAGAAGAACTATGAAATGCATAAGCATGCACACAATAGAAAGTGAACCGTTCGGAGATTACGGGAAAATGATTAGGACAAAGTTGAGGACACACATGAGACTCATTGCAAACATTACACTGTTGATTTGATGTGCGTTTTACATTGACTGTACTTTTTGCCTGCATTTTTTGTTGTTGATAACAACATCTGAAAATGCTCTGGATACACTCAGTAACATGATAAGAATATTCCTGGGAAATGTGGGGTAGGTGCAACATAAAACAAACCAAAACAAAAAATGACAAGGGTTTGAGTGAGAAGACAAAGGGTTTTAGTGAGACGTGGCCACACACCTCACCAAAGTGTGCACAGTTCCTATGTCATTTCAATGCACTTTTATGACTCAAAGAATAGTCTTTCGGTGCTTTTTTTTGAGGACTCCTAGCTGTGCCGTTGAGGAACTAGAGCAAGCACACTTGTAGTTGTTTTGTTTGGAAGACAACCCTGCATGCCCCCCCCCCCCCCCCCCCCCCCAATCACACAATTACTTTTGTTGTTCACGCAATCGAAAAACGGCCCTTTACAAATCGCAATCTGGCTCAGGCGGGCATCATTGGAAAGCTTGTTCTATTGCCAACATGACTAGTTAAGTTATAAAATATAATCTTACAGTGATAGGCTTTTCACGAGGCAATTCAGAGAAACAAATTGTCATTTTGGTGCGCATAGAAAGGAGCCATGAGTGCATTCAGGTGCGTGTTCTTCACAATAGACAAACCCAGGCTCATTCTGTTCAGAACAACCCAGGGTATGACGCCATGTCATCTTGTAACTGTACATCAAACATACGGATCATGAACGCTGACACTGTATTTGACATGAGTTGCATGATTTGGAAATGTGAAGTGCACCTTGCTTGTATGACGTCAAAGCGGTATTTATTATAATCGTCAACGTCTCATCTTTTAAATGACGTCGAGTCCTCTTAATATACAGCATTTCCATCACTCAGACAACAAAACATTAGCAAAAGTTGCCCAATTAGCGGAAGAGATGGGGGGGGGCAAATTCTTCATGGGGTGCATAAGTTTAGAATGTCTGTCAGTCAAAACCCATACAATGCTGTGAATCGCAGAGCATGAGATCAGACGTCATTGATAGTATGTTACTGTACAGCCACTGTGTTCCAATTCAGGCGCTTATTAATGCCCAAATCTGCCATTATCAACCCGTATACAGGTACAAGTATATTAACTGACAACTTCAGATGCAGTTTATGTATGTGTTCATATTCCCTTCAATGTAAACAAGCCCCTTTCTGATTCTAAACGGCGTGCACCTTTTCATGACGCGGCCCGGGAAATAGGTCTATTATGATGTTCAAAAATGGGCTTGGTTCATTTGTGGTGATTACACCACTCCAAGACATGCCACAGGGGGGCAGTGTAGGCCTGAGAACCTGTTTCTCATCTGGCGTTGGTACAGCATACTATCAGTAGATGCACGTCATCGCGTCTAACTGTGCATGTGCAGGCCATCAAATAAAAGGCACTCCTTCGATATGAAGTTGTTTTTCGTCGAAAATGAAAACATGTTAGTTTGTCACTTTCACGAGGTTGGAGTAATAGCATGTTCAACTATGTAAGACATTGGCTATAATCGAGGTTGTGCCTTTAGATTTCGAGAAAAGTAACAACTCAGGTAGAATTCCTCACTTCTCTCATTGACTTCTCAAACCCAAAACTCCAACCTGGTCTGTTTGGTCTGTTTCGCAAGCGCTCCCGGAAGTCTCGCGATGTTGTGCCTCTTGGGTTTAGAAACTCTGTGATACCATGTCAGGTTTTGGTTCCAAAATATCTGGATCGCGTTCACTGTTCACTTTAGGGAGACAGAGGTCCACTAGTAAGTTATACCGTCTTTTTTTGTGTTGTCACGAAACCCACAATGCACTACTTGGATTTTCTTACTGTATGTGTAATTAATATACAATTACAGCTCATCTCCCTCTCTTTATGAGGGCGAGGAGTTTCATAATAACCCCAGGCCAGATTTAGCTGATGCCTGAATGATAGTAGACATGGACACTAAGTGGTGTGGCGCTTCTACAGAGACCCAGCCAGGGAGCCACTGGTGCATGTCAGGACAATAATTACCCCCAGGATTAGAGAGGCCTGGATGGGGGACAGGTGTCAGGCGATACCTGAATGTGACACTGGGGTAACTGTGACACCATGACAGCAATGGGACAATATAGATCCTTTGAATGTGACATATGTGACTGTGACATGTGTCTCCTCAGATCACGGGGTTCCGTAAGGAGAGGGCGAGCATTGGCCACCACTGGAGTGACGTTGGTTCGTTTTACAGCATTCATATAAAAGTACCGGCTGGCAAAGCTCATGACATCTGAGGGTGCGAACGACAGACAGGAGAGAGAGAGAGAGAAAGAGGAGAGCAAGAAAGAGAGGCATATTTTGCTATATTCATTTGACAGCTGTTTACCATGCTGGATCAACATGCCAGACATCACCCTCCTCCTCCTCCACTGTCATAGCCTGACTGCACCTCCTCCACTTATTCCTCACCCTTCCTCCTCCTCCCAAAGTTGAGTGTGAGGGGAAGAAGGGAGGGTCTGCGCCTGGCGCCTGTACAGTACTTAGCGGAGTGAGAGAGGGAGGGGAAGTGCAGTGCCTCCTAGACTCTCCAGGCTAAAGAGAGCCTAGGGGCAACAGGGCAGCCTAAGGGGCAAAACGACTGCTTAGAGGCAACAGAAGAGCCCTGTTTGGCATGGCTCTGTTTCTGGATAGCTCCCAGGCCATGGGGACCGTGGGGGCCTATTACTGCTTGATCCGGAGGAGGTTCAAGAGGAGGCGCAAGAAACGCTCCGAGCGCAAAGGTACTCCTCTCCAGGATAGCTCGGAGGGATAGGCATTGTGTGTGTGGAGGGGAGTGCTCGTGTGGACTTGTGTGTCTGTAGGTCTGTGATTTTTTTTTATGTCACTGTACGTAACATTGATGTACTATTGGTTGAATTACGAATGCAAGGATTGCTCTTGTGTGCTTGTGTATTTGGTATTTACGGAGTTGTGAGCGTTATTACTGCACATGTGTCTGAGAATGATGCCGGCAGTTTTCAGATATTGGAAATATGCCATTGAGTTTGTGATAACAATATGGTGGAGAATTCAGGCATAGAAATGTACAATGTTGTGGTTGAGCGCCTCAAATGCACGTTAAAAGTTTTTGAGGCAAACCTGTATCAGTAGTAGAATAGTATTACTTTATTTTCCACAGAAACATCTATTTGTGTTGTGGTATTTGTGTTAGAAGGATCAAGAACTGTGTTTATGTCACATATAATCTTGCTTACTTGGACTATTCTAGTAGCGGCTGCAGTTTTCTGTCATGCTAGGGTGGCAGACCGGCCCGGCCTCAGGCCCCACATCTGTCATTTTCTCTATGGATCTAGCTTTTCCCCTTTAAACAGCACTATAGTTGTCGTACATTCAACTCTGAACCGTACTGTCAGTGCCACTCAGACTTCACACACCATATACAGTACGGGTTATGTATTCTGTCATTGTCTATGACAGGATACAGGCTCAGCCCCTTGCTTTGGGTGATGGCAATAGGCAGATATATTATCTTTCTGCAACGATGGGGGAACCGGTAGTCTATTGCAAGACGAGCAGATAGGAGTTTCAATTCAGAGAGGTGTCCATGCGGAAAGTATAAACCCTCCTTCCACTCCTGGGCTTTAATCTCTGGAGCGTGGATACACCATGGTGATAGGCAGTTTTGTCTCTTTGCATACTGTAACGTGTCCCCGTCATACACAGTCTTTGAGAGCCAAAGCTCTACGAGAGAAAGGAGAATCTGAAAGGAGATGAGGAATGTGATGGTTAAGTTTTAAAAAAATGATCTGATGTGTTTGATTAATAAAAATACAAATCGTATAATATTCCTGATGTGGAGGAACTCTTGTGCACTTGTTTCTTCAGTTGTTCACCCTGTATAGAGTCTGGAAGGTATAGGGAGAAATAGCAGTAGTGTCTCTCCGCCATGCCTCGTTGGTCAAAGCCTATGGGGAAATGAATGTGTTTTGGGGGGGATAAATGCTAAAAAATAAGGTCTGTGGTAAACAAAGGCTGAGGATATCTTCTATGTTTTGTTCTATGAGATAATCTTCACCAGCTAATGTTACTTTTTGTGAATTTTTAAGCATTTCTGTTTTAAAAAGCACGTAAAGAACATAAAGGCTTCATAATTCATAAAGTAATGTTAACTGACAGATATTGTCTCATAGAACAAAACGTATTAGATCTCATAAGGCTGTGTCAATCTCAGGCCTTATTTTTGGCGTTTATGCCAAAAGCCCATTCTTTCGCCATTCATTTTCCCCTTAGGAATGGCTGAACAAACCAGAGGTAACTCGTTTCCGTTTTTAGGAAAGGGAAAGGGGGATACCTCATCAGTCGGACAACTGAATGCCTTCAACTGAAATGTGTCTTGCGCATTTAACCCAACCCCTCAGAATCAGAGAGGTGCGGGGGGGCTCCCATAATCAACATCCACGTCTTCGGCGCCCGTAGAACAGTGGGTTTAACTGCCTTGCTCAGGGCGACAAGCTGGCGAGCGCTATAGACAATGTCTAACTTTATAAGGAACTAGAGGAATCGAGTTTTCCCCAGTCTTCCAATGATTTCTTGGAAGTGCTTGGTCTGATTCCTCAGAGCTACAAAATCATCTATCTGTTGATGCATTACGAGGAAGGACGCCAGTAGGGATTATTGCTTTGTTGCTATAATAGTCTGTCAAGAGGTAAACAATGAGCTGCCACCTTGGCATATTAATCATATGAATGAATTAAAGGGGAAGTTCAGCAGAAGCTTTTAATTATTAGACACGTTTAATATTCTGGCATAAAGCCGCCTCCCGTGACTGAATGAGTAAATCAAATCTATTGTAGTGGAACATTTAGTAAGTATATTTGGGACTGAAGATATTGTTGTCTCGCATTATCTGTAATGTGCTGTGCTGCCTGCTGAAGTCATTTTTGTAATATTCTCGCTTCGTTGGCTTTTGACACGATTGCCAATGGCTGCTAATATTTCGGGGATTAAATAACTCTGACGCTTACTCAGCACAACCCTCACATAATATTTGAATGCAGATTCCCTGTCTTCTTGAAACACTCAAAAGGCAACGCAGCAATTACTTTGGTCTCATTCTGTCCCATGTATAAAATACATAAATGTAGCTCTAATCCATTGTAAATAGTTTAAAAAAAAAAATATATATATATATTACTAAGATTTTTCCACTGTTTACACCCTTCACACTGGGAAGCTATGCGTTCCGTCATTTCCGCTGAACCTTGATGCTAACTGGCGTGCGGCGAGGTGAGGTGAAGTGTGAGTGGAATCTACTGGGGAGGAAAGTGAATTCCAGACGAGGTAAGCGGACGGACGGAGCACACGGCTGCCTGGCTGCCCTGGGATGCTAAAGGATGTGTTTGTCTCGTCTGCCTGAGCCGTACGCCATGAGCCTCTTGTCAGTCTGTCTGTCAGACGTAGCAGTATCCTCTTCTCTGATAGGTGGGGGTTGATAGTGATACTTGATAAGTGGCCGTGCTGTATCCAGATGATCCTGGTATCCAGTGAACCCTAAGATAGCTTGCATTCCATTCTAGGTGGTTCTAGGTATATGATTTAATGAACCTAGGTGGGGTTGTAGCTTTGGTACCACCGACCACTATAATCAGTGGGTAATCTGATTTTGCACACACTAAATAAATTGGCCCACCCAGCGAAGGAAAGGCACCCTGTGTGAAGAATTCGATGAGAAACAGTGCATACAGAGACATGCACTAAATGACCTAAATTGCTCAACCCCATATTGGTCTCTAACAGTCAGGCCAACCCAAGCTGTACTGTGCAAGTAGGCTACTAGTAGGTCTGCTATTGAAATAGATAAATGAGGCTGTCAACTGAGTCCGAATATACGCCGGTGTCACACTGTTTCAATAGAAAAACAACATAAGCGGATGTTCAAAGTCCACAACAATGCTTGAACCACATCAGGTCAGATTTTTTTTGTGTCATTACCCTTTAATTGAAGTGTGCAGGCACCTCGCACTGTTTGGTTAGCGGAAACACTGTTGCACATGAGATCGAGTTTGCAAAACAAATGGCCACTGGATTAATGCAAATACTCAGGATATCATTCTGCCAGGTAGGCAGGCGTAGGCTACTTTGTAGTTCACATTTAATTGAGAAGGTTTTCGGGAAAACATTTTCATCTACCAGAAGACGGTTAGGCCTGTCATTAGCGTCGCTATTTTGCCTGTTCCGTAATTGTTTGAAACCTGGACGTTTTACGTCAGATTATCTTACAAAGACATCTTACGTCAAAGTAGCCTACAGCGTAAATCCCACCATAGAAACGAGGAAGCAATTATTTTAGAAAGACGGCCTCATTTGCGTTCTCCTGTTCTGTTGGTTTTCTTTAAACCTTCTTTCGCTGTCTAGAAGGCATTATCCTCGTCATATTAGCAGCCCGTGATAGTTGTTGCATCTTTAGATCTCCCCTCTTTCTACATTTTGAATGGATATTTCCGTCTATGGAACCACTTTTAGAACACGTGTTTTCTGCAAATGTTGAAGAAATAGTAGTTTATCAACATTTTAAGCTAAACATTCTGATCTATCAGCCTTATTAATGGATACGGCATATACCTCCACCACGCTACCATGACACGCATCCTGGGGTTTAAGAAGTGAGCATACGCAATGCCCACTGAAAAATAGATGGGTATACATTCAGCGCATCTCACTGCGTATATAACCTCCACTACACCACTAACTATAATGTTACATGCAGCTGACCCTCTCAAACAGGGGCCACCTCTCCCTCCCCCATCCCCCACCTCGCCCCTCTCCTGGGTAGTCGGCCTGTCTGTCAACATTACCTCCAGACCTGGTTAATCCAGGAGCCGTGAGGTGTGAAATTCAACATCTTACCCTTCCCTTCTCTCCATTCCCTCCCTTCTCTCCCAGAGATAGAGGAGCACCTGGCCCGGCCTTGACGGCAGCGGCAGCGGGGGAAGACAGCGATAGTCATCTGTTGTGAGCTACGGGGGTAGTGGTGCGGAGAGAATGGCTGGGGATGGGAAGAGAGCTAAGGCAGAGCTAGGCAGAGCTAGGAACCTGGAATCGCTCATCTGTCGTATACCTACCTGCTGAGCACCTGAAAAAAAATGGTGTGCCTCCTCAATGTACGGTGTGGGAGAGAGTACAAAATCACCTGCCTGAGTCTAGGAAGGTAACTGGCTACATGTGACACAGTTGGACCGTCACATGCAGGGCAATTTACACAGTAGCAATTTTCAGCACTGGAGGCCACAGGGCAACCCGTGATGGCGTTAAATGGATTTGATCCAACTGGCAGTCAGCCAGCTGGTTAGGAAGGACGAGGGGCTGCTTCGGTGGGTTGCATCAAGGTTTCAGGACTCGGGGCAGCTAGAAGAATTTAACAGGAATATTGGCTTCCAGTCTGACCTGGTATTCCCAGAAAGATCCAATAATGTCAACTTGTGATTATGATTGTGCGTTCTGCCTTTGTCGTCATCAGGCCTGCAGACCAGAGGCTGAGAGATATAAGCCTAAGGTTAACCCTTGTTAACCCTTGTTAACCCTTGTTTACCCTTGAGCATGACAGTGACAGACCCCTCTGCTCTGCCTAGCCCTTAGAGTTCAGGTGAGAGGTGATGGTGTAGTGTGTGTTTGTGCCTGCGTGCGCGAGTTAAGAGAGAGAGGTGACTGAATACTGCGTATGAATGCCAGGCTGTCATCAGCATAGATCTGGAGACTTCTCTCCCATTGGAGAAGACCCACAAGGGAGGCTGACCCCCCCCCCCCCCTTCCCCCTGACCCTAGTCTGTTAAGTGACACTGATTAGCATGTAGAATATATACAGCTTCCCTGTTGTCCCCTGTGCCATCACAAAGATTTAATTGGTTCCTATGGGGAAAATGGTAAAGGGACTGAAGTCACTTAATGTCCTTGAAGACCAGGAGAGATTGTATTAGCTGTGCAGCAATGGGAGCACTGATCTATATTAGCTAAGGCTACCATTTACAATAAAATGGACAGGACTCACCCTTACTAAGAAGGTTGGGGGAAAAAAACTCAAATGTATTCCAGGTGACTACCTCATGAAGCTGGTTGAGAGAATGCCAAGAGTGTACAAAGCTGTCATCAAGGCATAGGGGGGCTACTTTTAACAATCTAAAATATAACATATATTTTGATTTGTTTAACACTTTTTTGGTTACTACATGATACCATGTGTGTTATTTCATAGTTTTGATGTCTTCACTATTATTCTACAATGTAGAAAATAGTAAAAAATAGAGGAAAGCCATCGAATGAGTAGGTGTGTCCAAAATGTTGACTGGTACTGTATATCAGACAGATTGATATATACTGTAATGCTTTTTGATTTATTGCAGTTCAGTTTCAGCCCATTTCAAGGTTTAGATAGGTATACTTTCTTCATTTGAGATTTTCATGTGACTACGCCCTAAATGTCACATTTCCATCGACTACTGCAAAATGATTTTTTTCCCCCCTTGGAACTTTCAGTTTAATAGCCACAACATTTGTAACTGACAAACTGAAAAAGGTCAACCAAAAAGGTTGATTTACCCGATTGCATTATAAGGTCAACAATTGTGGAATTTTAATAACATGTCATTGTTACATCTTCAATTAGCTCCCTCAGTTTGTACACTATTGCTGATGAAGAAAATAAGAGGAAAAGCTATGAACTAGCCTACTGCTCAGTTCCCTCTTGATCTGGTAGTTGATTGTGATTCATTTCATAGCCAATGAGGTACTATGTACAGTAGGAACTCTAGGAACAGGTACTATGTACAGTAGGAACTCTAGGAACAGGTACTATGTACAGTAGGAACTCTAGGAACAGGTACTATGTACAGTAGGAACTCTAGGGACAGGTACTATGTACAGTAGGAACTCTAGGAACAGGTACTATGTACAGTAGGAACTCTAGGAACAGGTACTATGTACAGTAGGAACTCTAGGGACAGGTACTATGTACAGTAGGAACTCTAGGAACAGGTACTATGTACAGTAGGAACTCTAGGGACAGGTACTATGTACAGTAGGAACTCTAGGAACAGGCACTATGTACAGTATGAACTCTAGGAACAGGTACTATGTACAGTAGGAACTCTAGGGACAGGTACTATGTACAGTAGGAACTCTAGGAACAGGTACTATGTACAGTAGGAACTCTAGGAACAGGTACTATTTACAGTAGGAACTCTAGGAACAGGTACTATGTACAGTAGGAACTCTAGGAACAGGTACTATGTACAGTAGGAACTCTAGGAACAGGTACTATGTACAGTAGGAACTCTAGGAACAGGCACTATGTACAGTAGGAACTCTAGGAACAGGCACTATGTACAGTAGGAACTCTAGGAACAGGTACTATGTACAGTAGGAACTCTAGGAACAGGCACTATGTACAGTAGGAACTCTAGGAACAGGTGCTATGTACAGTAGGAACTCTAGGAACAGGTACTATTTACAGTAGGAACTCTAGGGACAGGTGCTATGTACAGTAGGAACTCTAGGAACAGGCACTATGTACAGTAGGAACTCTAGGAACAGGCACTATGTACAGTAGGAACTCTAGGAACAGGTGCTATGTACAGTAGGAACTCTAGGAACAGGTGCTATGTACAGTAGGAACTCTAGGAACAGGTGCTATGTACAGTAGGAACTCTAGGAACAGGTGCTATGTACAGTAGGAACTCTAGGAACAGGTACTATGTACAGTAGAAACTCTAGGAACAGGTGCTATGTACAGTAGGAACTCTAGGAACAGGTGCTATGTACAGTAGGAACTCTAGGAACAGGTGCTATGTACAGTAGGAACTCTAGGAACAGGCACTATGTACAGTAGGAACTCTAGGAACAGGTGCTATGTACAGTAGGAACTCTAGGAACAGGTGCTATGTACAGTAGGAACTCTAGGAACAGGTGCTATGTACAGTAGGAACTCTAGGAACAGGCACTATGTACAGTAGGAACTCTAGGAACAGGTGCTATGTACAGTAGGAACTCTAGGAACAGGTGCTATGTACAGTAGGAACTCTAGGAACAGGCACTATGTACAGTAGGAACTCTAGGAACAGGTGCTATGTACAGTAGGAACTCTAGGAACAGGCACTATGTACAGTAGGAACTCTAGGAACAGGTGCTATGTACAGTAGGAACTCTAGGAACAGGCACTATGTACAGTAGGAACTCTAGGAACAGGCACTATGTACAGTAGGAACTCTAGGAACAGGCACTATGTACAGTAGGAACTCTAGGAACAGGCACTATGTACAGTAGGAACTCTAGGAACAGGTACTATGTACAGTAGAAACTCTAGGAACAGGTACTATGTACAGTAGGAACTCTAGGAACAGGCACTATGTACAGTAGGAACTCTAGGGACAGGTACTATTTACAGTAGGAACTCTAGGAACAGGTACTATGTACAGTAGGAACTCTAGGAACAGGCGCTATGTACAGTAGGAACTCTAGGAACAGGCACTATGTACAGTATGAACTCTAGGAACAGGCACTATGTACAGTAGGAACTCTAGGAACAGGTACTATGTACAGTAGAAACTCTAGGAACAGGTGCTATGTACAGTAGGAACTCTAGGAACAGGCACTATGTACAGTAGGAACTCTAGGAACAGGTGCTATGTACAGTAGGAACTCTAGGGACAGGTACTATGTACAGTAGGAACTCTAGGGACAGGCACTATGTACAGTAGGAACTCTAGGAACAGGTACTATGTACAGTAGGAACTCTAGGGACAGGTACTATGTACAGTAGGAACTCTAGGAACAGGCACTATGTACAGTATGAACTCTAGGAACAGGTACTATGTACAGTAGGAACTCTAGGGACAGGTACTATTTACAGTAGGAACTCTAGGAACAGGTACTATGTACAGTAGGAACTCTAGGAACAGGCACTATGTACAGTAGGAACTCTAGGAACAGGTACTATGTACAGTAGGAACTCTAGGAACAGGCACTATGTACAGTAGGAACTCTAGGAACAGGTACTATGTACAGTAGAAACTCTAGGAACAGGTGCTATGTACAGTAGGAACTCTGATGATTTGGTTGGAGGTTTGGTCTTCTAGTTTGATACATCTTATGTTTGGATTGTCTCTCTCAACCTGTTGTAGGAAGGCAAATAAAAAGTAGTGAGGTACAGACAGCTCCCGAGTGGCGCAGTTGTCTAAGGTACTGCATCTCAGTGCTAGAGGTGTCAAGGTTCGATTCCAGGCTGTATCACAACTGGCCGTGATTGGGAGTCCAATAGGGCGCCGCAGATTTGGCCCAGCATCGTCCGGGTTAGGGTTTGGCCAGTGTAGGCCGTCATTGTAAATAATAATTTGTTCTTAACTGACTTGCCTAGTTAAATCAAGGTTACATTTTTTTTTGTTTTTAACAGAGTCTGTTCCTTTCCGCTCTCACATGCCTCCGTCTCCCTTCCACCATCTCATCTCATCACCTCACCATGGCACATCGATAAGTCACGCCTGTGGCTTGACGGTGCCTGGTCGAGGGTCCTATCCAGCGTGTCTAAAATGATATTTCACGGAGAGAAAATGGAGGGTGTGAGAGAGAAATATATGCTGCCGCTGCTGCCGGCAATGTTCAAGGAAGCTTTTTGTGCCGGCAGCGACACCTTATTTCCCCCCAGTCCGCCCAAACCCTGTGGATCGATCCATCTGCATTAGACCACCGAGGGGTGGCTCTGACAGTTGGTTTCAGAATTCCCCTCCAGCTGTGGTACTATTCCACTTCTAGAACCAGAACTTTCCCCAACTTTACATTCATCAGTGTCTCCTCATGGGTTGTCTGGTTAGCTCTGACACCTCTGGCTGGTGTCTTCCTCACAGCGTGTCCCATCATCCTCATCATGAGTTTAGCATTATTTTCCTCTCTGATTGGATTTGAGTCAGCGGTTTATGGAGTGTGTAACTGGCTCTTGACAAGGGTTGATGATGGTTGACTGCTGATTGAGAGCAGGGTACCAGGTGGTTAAAGACATATTGTGGTGAACTTCATAACATTACATTTCATATTTCCACATTTTCCCTCGCAAAAAAAATCAAGTTCTTTTTCATCACCAGAAAGCATGGAATGGGTTTATCCTATCTTATCAGGGGACAATACCTCAGGTTTTTAGGAAATATCGTTTTTATATTTCCATAATAATAATAATAATATTCTTATTTTCTCTTATTTTCATAGGTGTTGTCAGCAAAGCAATGACAGAAGGTATGTTGCTCATATTGTCTCGTTCTATGCCCCTTCAACACACTTGAATGTGGTCCTGCCATTTCACCGCATGTGTGTGTGTGCGCTCACGTGCAAGCCTGCTTGTGTGTACAGGATACTATGAGCACATAACAAGAGTTGTAAGATATGTTCCGACTTGTGTGCGGTGATGTGTGAATGTCTATGTATGTCGGAGACACGAGTGTATTCTTTGAAGGCGAACGACATTGGCCGACATGGTAACTAGGTGTTGGACTCTGGGGCCCAGGCTGTGTGAGATACTGTCTGTTTCTCCGTAGGACGTGAATGACAGGCTTCATACAGATCTATGTATCAGACATACAGCTCCAGACTCTCCTGGATTCCCTATTAAACACATGTCTACACAACACAGACGGCATACGCTGCTATTGATACGGTACTGGAGAACCACATATTTGATGGTGGATCAGCAATGTAAATATGGCTGTATCAATCCTTTATGGCTTTGACATGTTGGTCTTTAGGATGAAATAGTGTGCTCGCATTGATTGGTTGATATTCATAGTCCTAAGACTCCCAACATTGATAACTTGAGGGATAGGGAATGTGGATAGCAATATGCTCAGATGTGTTGATGCTACATATCCTTGTAAACATACAGTTGAAGTCGGACGTTTACATACACTTAGGTTGGAGTCATTAAAACTAGTTTTTCAACCACTCCACAAATTTCTTGTTAACAAAGTATAGTTCTGGTAAGTCGGTTAGGACATCTACTTTGTGCATGACACAAGCAATTTTTCTAGCAATTGTTTACAGACAGATTATTTCACTTATAATTCACTGTATCACAAGTCCAGTGGGTCAGAAGTTTACATACACTAAGTTGACTGTGCCTTTAAACAGCTTGGAAAATCCAAGAAAATTATGTAATGGGCTTTAGAAGCTTCTGATAGGCTAATTGACATAATTAGAGTCAATTGGAGGTGTACCTGTGGATGTATTTCAAGGCCTACCTTCAAACTCAGTTCCTCTTTGCTTGACATCATTTGAAAATCAAAATAAATCAGCCAAGACCTCAGAAATTAATTGTGGACGGGGGAGGCTTGCAAGCTGAAGAGCACCATCCCAACCCGTGAAGCACGGCGGTGGCAGCATCATGTTGTGAGGGTGCTTTGCTGCAGGAGGGACTGGTTCACTTCACAAAATAGATGGCATCATGAAGCAGTAAGATTATGTGGATATATTGAAGCAACATCTCAAGACATCAGTCAGGAAGTTCAAGCTTTGTCGCAAATGGGTCTTCCAAATGGACAATGACCCCAAGCATACTTCCAAAGTTGTGGCAAAATAGCTTAAGGACAGCAAAGTCTAAAAACGTGTGGGCAGAACTGAAAAAGCGTGTGCGAGCAAGGAGGCCTACAAACCTGACTCAGTTACACCACCTCTGTCAGGAGGAATGGGACAAAATTCACCCAATTTATTGTGGGAAGCTTGTGGAAGGCTATCTGAAACGTTTGACCCAAGTTAAACAATTTAAAGGCAATTCTACCAAATACTAAACTTCTGACCCGCTGGGAATGTGATGAAAGAAATTAAAGCTAAAATAAATAATTCTCTCTACTATTATTTTGACATTTCACATTCTTAAAATAAGGTGGTGATCCTAACTGACCTAAAACAGGGATTTTTTACTAGGATTAAATTGTGAAATTGTGAAAAACTGAGTTTAAATGTATTTGGCTAAGGTGTATGTCAACTTCCGACTTCAACGGTATGCTAGCTAACTTGAATCGTGTTTTAATGTGAAACCTTTTAACATGAATGGCTAACAGAGGCTATACAGGCTGTGGATACAATCCAGTGTTGATATCTGTGATCTTTGACAGTGAACAGAATGCCACTCCAAATCCTTGAAGTCTGTCTCCCTACTTCCTTTTTCTTCAAACGCGTGTCCACAAACTCACTCACAGATAACTACATTTGTTGACATTTTCTCATTCCCGCCCTAGCTAAATTCTGTCGCCCATTATCTTTGTGAGCGAATGACAACCTAATCCTTGGTCTCCGTCAATCCAGCACACACAAAGCACGCAGCAGTCATTTCCAGCGAGGCGCCAGGGCTCGGCGGCCTGATAACATTGTCAGCGCTAATGTTCGGGAGGAAGGAGTTGAGTGGCGGCGGGGGTGCAAGGCCACTTCTTGTCACGCGGAGAGACGAGATTACACTGTTCAGGCTGAGAGAGAGGCTGGTTTGGTTAACACAAAAGCCAGCTCTGGTCTTCGTACAACCAAAGCCACTTAACAACAAGGCTTTCTTGGTTCTACTTGGTTCACTTATGTGATTTACTTACTATGGTGTGCACCGTTCACTGTTGTGTGTATAATTCTTGTGTGTCGTCCTACTAAGACTCTAAAACCAGGCTCTTAGAAAAAACCCTGGGAAAGCTGACTGCCATAAAGAATATAGGAGGCATATGGTTAACAAAACCACTCTGTATGTAGCACTGTGCAATACCATATGTGTCAAAGAAAGGAAGGTAAAGACCCTCTTCTCAGCCCTGTCCACCAGCGCCTAGCACTAAGAGCAACATTCATATCCTGCTGATTTCCCTTCCTGGAATGTGCATTGACCACCCTGCTGATTCTGGTTGTTGTTGTTCCCCTACATTGAATATTAGCTCAGCTGTGGCCCCTAGCAGTCTACAGCTATGTATGTGGCCTAGGAGAAATATAGCAATGGGCACATTACCACACCATATGCTTATTGCTATGGTTCTGGCCAATTCAGTGGCCTGCTGTGCTAGGAGCTGTGCAGCACTAGCGCTGTCCATGGTGCTGACTGCTGACAAAGAGCTACTATATTCCTAATGAAACCTATTCTGGAGGCTATGGCAGCCATGGCCGCTGCCCTTTCTTTAATACCCATCTGGCTCCCTGTGCCTGGCCATTATGAATCTGACACATGTTGAGCCAACAGCCACGCAGTTGCCTCCAGCACCATGTTAGTGGAATAGGACGTGGTGCAGCTGGGTGGCTGTATGGGGTCTGGATGGATGATACCATTATAGCAAGGTTGGATATCACTAGCTACAGACACCTTGTTTCAGCGAGAGCTCATTTTGGCGCTGACACATGCTTCATCACTCAGCTAAACTGATCTGTTCATGCAGGGTCAAGGCAATATGAAACATCATAGACCTGGTGCTTCATTCAGCATTTGTCCACTTGAAAGTGAGAGCAAACCAAACAAAGATGACATTTATACAAAGTAATGAGTAAGACTGTAACTTAACCCAGACCTCCATTAATCTTCAGTGATGCAAATATGACACTTCCTCTCCCTTGACCTCGGACACCTGTCATGGAAAGGCCACTCTCCAGGAAGTGACCGTTCAGTCACCGCCCCCTACAGCCAGGAAAGCAAGGTCCCTAATCCCTAGCTAAGAGTGTCACAGTAAAACCTTCCCGTCAACGTTTGTTTCAGCCCAGAAAGCAGCGATGATAATTATCTGGTCATTCATTCATTCATACGTTTCCTGCCTGCTGGATGACATGTAGAGTGGCAGTTTGGTGATTAACCTAATGTGAATAACAGCAGCGTCGCGTCCCTTATCGTCCTGGAAGGCGAGCGCTGCTGTCTCACGGTGAGCGCTACAGCTTAAGACGGGAGGGGGGGGGGGGGGGGGGGGGGTTGCTAGGGAAGTGATGGCTCTCTGACAGGCAGGCAGGAAGGGGTAGGCAAAAGGGGTATAGGAAGAAATGTGAGCGATGTCATTTAATAGCTTAGACTCACTTCCCTTCATTGACTACAGCTCAGCGTTCAACACCATAGTGCCCTCAAAGCTCATCACTAAGATCCTGGCACAAAACACCTCCCTCTGCAACTGGATCCGGGACTTCCTGACGGGCCGCCCCCGGGTAGTGAGGGTAGGTAGCAACAGATCTGCCACCCTGATCCTCAACACTGGATCCCCTCAGGGGTGTGTGTTCGGTCCCCTCCTGTACTCCCTGTTCACCCACGACTGCGTGACCAGACACGACTCCAACACCATCATTAAGTTTGCAGACGACACAACAGTGGTAGACCTAATCACCGACAACGACGAGACAGCCTATCGGGAAGAGGACAGAGACTTGGCCGGGTGGTGCCAGAATAACAACATATCCCTCAACGTATGATGATTGTGGACTACAGGAAAAGGAGGACCGAGCACGCCTCCATTCTCATCGACGCGGCTGTAGTGGAGCAGTTTGAGAGCTTCAAGTTCCTTGGTGTCCACATCACCAACAAACTAGAATGGTCCAAACACACCAAGACAGTGGTGAAGAGGGCAAAACCTATTCCCCCTCAGGAAACTAAAAAGATTTGGCATGGGTCCTCAGATCCTCAAAAGGTTCTACAGCTGCAACATCGAAAGCATGGTTGCATCACTGCCTGGTACGGAAACTGCTCGGCCTCCGACTGCAAGGCACTACAGAGGGTAGTGCGTACGGCCCAGTACATCACTGGGGCTAAGTTTCCTGCCATCCAGGACCTCTACACCAGGCGGTGTCAAAGGAAGGCCCTAAAACTTGTCAAAGACTCCAGCCACCCCAGTCATAGACTGTTCTCTCTACTACCGCATGGCAAGCGGTACCGGAGCGCCAAGTCTAGGAACAAAAGGCTTCTCAACAGTTTTTACCCCCAAGCTATAAGACTCCTGAACAGGTAATCAAATGGCTACCCCCCCCCCCCCCCCCCCCGCCAACCACTCTTTTACACTACTGCTACTCTCTGTTTATCATATATGCATAGTCACTTTAACCATACCTACATGTACATACTACCTCAATCAGCCTGACTAACCGGTGCCTGTATATAGCCTCGCTACTGTTATTTTTCACTGTCTTTTTACTGTTGTTTTTTATTTCTTTACTTTTATTTTTGTTCACCTCATACCTATTTGTATCTTACAAATTGCACTGTTGGTGAGGTCCTGTAAGTAAACATTTCACTGTAAGGTCTACATACCTGTTGTATTTGGCGCACGTGACAAATAAACTTTGATTTGATTTGACTCAATAAGGTGGCAGAAGCGCTGTCTAAGTGAACGGTTTCTATTATCTACTATTATCTACTCTGCTTTCAGGTTGACGACAACAACAAACGTGCCCGTTTGCTCCCAAATAGTATTGTCTTTTCTCATTGTCATTGAATGAGAAAAGTTGTAAAAAAGCAAAAACTTTTCAGTTGGACATTTTGATGTGTTCTATATCTAGTTGTGTCTGCACCCGCTTCCTCTTGAAAGTGTCATTACCGAAGGGATATGGAGTCTGTGTTCCTCAATCACTCCGTCTGTAGTGGCTGGCCTGATTGGATAGATTTAGCAGGCTGCTTTTCTGTGGGAATGCTTATCAAATGCAACCGCTTCAAGGCAACGGCACCAAATAAATGCTTCTGCGGCAATCACAGATCATCTTCATTCAATTCCCTCCCTTTTCTCTCATCTGCAGGAGGACTTAGCACTTGGTTCCTTTTGAGAGAGGGGACACCAATTATACTGTCCCGGTCTATGTGAAGTATTTATATCAAAATATTATTGTTTCTATTTGAAACCTTCAGTCATTTATTCCCCCCCCAAAAATTAAATAAAGTGTGTCGAGATTACTCCAGTAGTGTTTTGAAATGGTATGTTTGAGCAATAGGTGCTGCCGTGGTCCTAGTTGGATATATCCACTCTCTGAAACTCTGAAAATGTGCATTAGAAATCTCTGCTTCTTCCCGGGCCTATTTGCAATTGTCCTTCAAGGGTCTCTCCCCTCTCTTCTGAAGAAGAGCTGTGTGGACAACACTGAGTTTCTGTGGCCCGCCAATGCAATTGCTTTTCCCCGCTCAGTGTTCCTATGAAGTTATTGCATCTCATTCTGTTGGCTACTCTTCCCTCTACAGAAGTGTTATGTTGTTATCGCCACACCACAGACCCGGGGGGGGGGGGGGCAGAATACAAATCTAACACCCTATTTAATCCCACTGGGAGGAATAGAGAGAACAGGCGACTACTTTTCCACGTTTCTTGGTTTTGGTCAAGATAGATTGTGGAGATGAGTATTGGGGAAACGACAGTATGCCCGATACAATACAGCTTGTATTGACTGATGTGTAAAACTGTAGATTCAGTCACTATTTCGTTATATGATTTCCTCGGCAAACGAATATGTGCAACAGCTTCCTTATTAATGCTCTGTGACTGTAGGGTTGATTGGCTGGAGAAATGCCCCGTGTAAAATTTAACAGGTGAGTTCGATTAGCTTGAGGCTGTTTCTCTGTTTTACAATTATGATATTGATTTACTCTCTCTCTCCTTTCTCCTCTCCTCCTCCCTCTCTCCGTTACTTATTCACTCCGTCTGTTTGTGGGTTGATATAGTATCTGAGATGAACACCGGTAGTTTCCTCCTGATGGCAGGGGTATATCGCTCAGCCCCGTTGCTTGCTACAGTTGCTATCACTGTCATGCACATTTGTTCGGGTTACACTATTTTCAGACATCCGATACTCCATTCCGTCAGTGGGTTTCAGTCTTATACACTGTAGTATTGATACTGTATTTTTAACATTACATTTTTTTTTCATGGCTGTCTGGGGAAATATAATTGAGGTATTATATTTCTGGAGGACTTCCTGTGTATTCTCAAATGAACAACATTGGCTACTGTACTGTGTAGTGTGTGAACTGCAGCATTTTCCAGAAGAGCTAGTTCAGGGTTTCCCCAACAGGGTTTCCCCACCAAGTTATGTAATGATTTTATTACATTTAAATTTTATAAATTATTTTATTTCAGTATGGGAAACGCTGGGCTAGTCAAAACCAAGCGATAATGGAACAGATATTAAAGTCACTAAAGACTGCCCAGACCTATATGGTCAGTCGGCATGGACAGGATTAGTCCAGATGCTGAATATGGACAGTACCAGTCAAACGTTTGGACACACCTACTCATTCATTTGTGGAGTTTCTTTCCTTCTTAATGTGTTTGAGCCAATCAGTTGTGTTGTGACAAGGTAGGGGTGGTATTCAGAAGATGGCCTTATTTGGTAAAAGACCAAGAACAGCTCAAATAAGCAAATAGAAATGATAGTCCATCATTACTTTAAGACATGAAGGTCAGTCAATGCGGAAGATTTCAAGAACTTTGAACGTTTCTTCAAGTGCAGACACAAAAAAACATCATGCGCTATGATGAAACTGGCTCTCCTGAGGACCGTTACAGGAAAGGAAGACCCAGAGTTACCTTTGCTGTAGAGGATGAGTTCATTAGAGTTACCAGCCTCAGAATTTGCAGCCCAAATAAATGCTTCACAGAGTTCAAGTAACAGACACATTTCAACATCAACTGTTCAGAGGAGACTGCGTGAATCAGGCCTTCATAGTTGAATTGCTGCAAAGAAACCACTACTAAAGGACACCAATAAGCAAAAGAGACTTGCTTGGCCCAAGAAACACGAGCAATGGACATTGACTGGTGAAAATCTGTCCTTTGGTCTGATGAGTCCAACTTTGAGATTTTAGGTTCCAACCGCCGTGTCTTTGTGAGACACAGAGTAGGATGATCTCTACATGTGTGGTTCCCACCGTGAAGCATGGAGGAGGAGGTGTGATTGTGTGGGGGTGCTTTGCTGGTGACACTGTTAGTGATTTTTTTTTAATTCAAGGCATACTTAACCAGCATGGCTACCACAGCATTCTGCAGCGATACGCCATCCCGTCTGGTTTGCGCTTAGTGGCACTATCATTTGTTTTTTCAACAGAACAATGACCCAAAACACACCTGCAGGGCTGTAAGGGCTATTTAACCAATGAGAGTTATGGAGTGCTGCATCAAATAACCTGGCCTCCACTATCCCCCGACCTCAACCCAATAGAGATGGTTTGGGAGGAGTTGGACCGCAGAGTGAAGGAAAAGCAGCCAACAAGTGCTCAGCATATGTGGAAACAACTTCAAGACTGCTGGCAAAGCGTTACTCATGAAGCCGGTTGAGAGAATGCCAAGAGTGTGCAACGCTGTCATCAAGGCACAGGGTGGCTACTTTGTTGAATAATCTAAAATATGTTTAACACTTTTTTGGTTACTACATGATTCCATATGTGTTATTTCATAGTTTTGATGTCTTCACTATTATTCTACAATGTAGAAAATAGTACAAATAAAGAAAAACCCTTTTAACTGGTACTGTATGTATAATATATACTCTAAGATTAACCTTAAAGGAAGAGTAAATAAAAACAGAAATACCTTATTTACATAAGTATAACGACACTTTTCTATGAGACCTGGGGAAGGGTACCAAAACATTTCTGCGGCATTGGTGGTCCCCAAGAAGACAGTTGCTCCGTCATTTTTAAATGGAAGAAGTTTGGAACCACCAAGACTCTTCCTAGAGCTGGCCGCCCAGCCACACAGCAATCGGGGGAGAAGGGCCTTGGTCAGGGAGGTGACCAAGAACCCGATGGTCAGTCTGACAAAGCTCCAAAGTTCCTCTGTGGAGATGGGGGAACCTTCCAGAAGGACAACCATCTCTGCAGCACTCCACCAATCAGGCTTTTATAGTAGAGTGGCCAGACGGAAGCCACTTCTCAGTAAAGGCACATGACAGCCAGCTTGGAGCTTGCCAAAAGGCACCTAAAGGACTCAGACCATGAGAAACAAGATTTTCTGGTCTGATGAAACCAAGATTGAATTCTTTGGCCTGAATGCCAACCATCACATCTGGAGGAAATGTGGCACCATCCCTACAGTGAAGCATGGTGGTGGCAGCGTCATGTTGTGGGGATGTTTTTCAGCGGCAGGGACTGGGAGACTAGTCAGGATCGAGGAAAAGATAAACGGAGCAAAGTGCAGAGAGATCCTTGATGAAAACCTGCTCCAGAGCGCTCAGGACCTTAGACTGTAGCGAAGGTTCACCTTCCAACTGGACAACAACCCTAAGCACACAGCCAAGACAACACAGTTGCTTCAGGACAAGTCTCTGAATGTCCTTGAGTGGCCCAGCCAGTGCCTGGACTTGAACTCGATTGAACATCTCTGGTTAGATCTGAAAATAGCTGTGCAGTGACTCTCCCCATCCAACCTGACAGAGCTTGATTGCATCTGAAGTGAAGAATGGGAGAAACTCCCCAAATGCAGGTGTGCCAAGCTTGTAACGTCATACCCAAGAAGACTCAAGGCTCTAATCGCTGCCAAAGCTGCTTCAACAAAGTACTGTCATATTTCAGTTTTTATTTTTAATACATTTGCAAAAAAAATCTAAACCTGTTTTTGCTATGTCATTATGGGGTATTGTGTGTAAATTGATGAGAGGAAGAAAAAAAATCAATCAATTTTAGAATAAGTCCAGAACGTAACAAAATGTGGAACAAAAAGTCAATTGGTCTGAATACTTTCCGAATGCGCTGTATAGCAGGATATCTCTTGATTCCTTTCTGATGTGTGTGTGTGTGTGTGTGTGTGTGTGTGTGTGTCTCTTACAGGTCGAGCTGGTGTGAAGCAGCCCCGTAACCAGCCAAGGTTCTTCACCATGGAGGGAGATGAAGAAGAGAGCATGAGTGAGTTTATTTCACTACACTGGTCCCTCTGCTTGCCGTAATGTTGTTTTGCTTGTGAAGTGTTTACACATACTAATAGTCGAATATCCCTAGTTGTGCAAAATTATTTACTTGGTTATATGTTTTCAAGTTGGATACTGTTACCAGTAACACCACATTATTGGAAGGAATCCAGGGAGGAGAATTGTAGGCCTATAGATGTATTAAATCTCCTCTTCCTGATTGGAAGGAGTACCTCCTTTAGGTTCCGAGAGCAGTTATAGTTCACCCTTAAACTGCCTGCAACAAGCCTGGGAGGGTTATTGAGGAAAGGTTGCTCTTTCCATAGTCAGGGTTTGGCAGTACAGGGTTTGGCAACAAAACATTTTTTCCCCCAAGCCCAATGAGGCTTTCTCATGTTGTAAGGTACTGAGAGAGTGAGGGGCTTTATGTATCTATGCCCACAGTATGGAGCAGATGTTGAATTCAGTACTTTGGCCCAGGAACATCATGCGGATCCCATTACACACTTGACAGTTATGATGTTAGGACATGTTATGCGTTAGGGCAACCCTAATCCTCCCACTTCCCTGTTACACCAAGCCCAACCCAGACGGGGGCTCACTTGGATTACTGTGTTGGTCAGGGACGTCCTCGCTGCAGGGAGGGTTGTTGGCAGGCCGACGGGCATACGTTGCCAAGGTTACTCAAGGGCTTTCTGGTGGATGTGTTTGTGTGTATGTGTGTCTGGGTCAGAACTGAGCATGGTTGGCGACGGACAGTGTTGTCGTGGCGTGATCAATCACAATGCTCTGTTGTTTAAAAATCTCTTTCCCAACGGGGTTGTAATCACTCCTGTTGCGCATTGTGTTTTTTACAGTTTATATTTTCTCTTGCATGCTTGTTATTTACTTTACCACAACCACCAGCCTAGTCATACAAAACAATCTGATATATATATATACTCTGTAAACTTTGTTTTAGAAAATGATGATATGCAACTTGATCCAGAGCTAAGTAAAATGAAAATACAATTATTATTTGAATACATTTTTGACTGCAGTGGTGCATGAAAATCCCAGAAAACACTTGTTTGTTTGTCTCCATTTTGGGGAGGTGGCGATATCCTTATGTTGTCCCTCTTCTTTCCAAGCCCTTTGTCGCTACCTTCTTCTCTCCTCCTGCATTTTGTCCAAGGATGTATTTAATCCCTGAGCGCCGAAAGGAGTAACCTATCGAGCTTTTGCTGGAGGATGTTATAAATGAAAATTTACACCCAGTTCCATCAGCTTTATAATCAGGACGTGGCGATATGTGTTCCCTCAACCACAGCTACACCTAATTTATTGATACCATGATTAATACAAGCCTTACAGTTAAATTGGTCATGCAGCCCTTCACGGGACATTTCTAGATGTTTTCAGCCCATTCTTCAATAACACAGATGAATAGATTAACACTGAAATGTTTAGACATTTTGGCGGGGCTACTTTTGTATTTACGCTGCCCATGTCTTTGGTAGTGCTTATTCTGAAAAATACAGAAAAAAAACTATGAAGATTTTCCTCAGAAATCTGTCCTTTCCTCAAGTTTTTTTCAGGCCCCCCTTGGATTGTATTGAAGGTTAATGTTGATACTAATATTACTGTGTATTTAACATACACTGTTTTCTGTAATGACTGCTTTGAAAATCTAACATACAAAGGAACACACATCACTTGTCCAGTTACAAAGAGAGATAAAGGAATCTATAAATTTTACATTTACAAGATCCTGCAACGAAGGCGTTGTAAGTTACTCTTTCTGGGCACCGCAGGTTCCAGCAGCACCGACGTTAAGGAAAACCGCAACCTGGACAACATGGTCTCCTCCTCCAAGGAGGGGTTGGGGGGTGAGGGGGCAGCTCACCTCCCTAATGGGGGCAGTGCAGGTTGTGGAGGGGGCAGGAAGCGTCCCTTAGAAGAGGGTAATAACGGGCATCACAATAACAAGTACAGGCCCAAGAAACGTAAGAAAATGCCCGGGCCCATTCTGCCCAAAAATGCCCTGATGCAGCTGAATGAGATCAAGCCTGGACTGCAGTACAAGCTGCTGTCTCAGACCGGTCCGGTCCACGCGCCCGTGTTCGTCATGACTGTGGAGGTCAATGGGCAGCTGTTCGAGGGCTCCGGCCCCACCAAGAAGAAGGCTAAGCTCAACTCAGCTGAGAAGGCTCTGCGGTCGTTCGTTCAGTTCCCCAACGCCTCTGAGGCGCACATGGCAATGGGTCGGACGCTAACGGTCAACACAGACTTTACCTCCGACCAGGCTGACTTCCCGGACATGTTGTTTAATGGGTTTGAGACCCCGGCCCCTCCGGAGGAGTCCTTCTACCTGGGTTCTAACGGTACCAATGGCTCCTTCAGCTCCCTGGGACTAGTAGAATACCCCCTGCTAGGGAGCTCAGGTGCTACCGGCCTGAGTCAGTCCTCGTTAGGCCTACCACTCACCGCCTCCGTCCCGGCCTTCGTCTCCCCCGCTATTGCCAAGAACCCTGTCATGATCCTCAACGAACTACGACCCGGGCTGAAGTACGACTTTGTGTCAGAGAGTGGAGAGAGCCACGCCAAGAACTTTGCCATGTCCGTGGTGGTGGACACACAGACGTTCCAAGGCTCAGGGCGCAATAAGAAGCTGGCCAAGGCCCGTGCGGCGCAGGCTGCTCTCTCTGCCCTCTTTAACATGCAACTAGACCAGACACCGTCCAGACAGCCCATACCCAGAGAGGGCCTGCAACTGCACCTGCCACAGGTAAGAACTACTACTCCCAACATCACGTTCACTCAGAGACTGTTGGATGACATGCTTGTTTCATATGGTTATTTGAAAAGCTTTACTTTGACTCTATGGCACAAACTCCCTCTCCCCATCCAACATCTTGTGGAGCAGTATAACAATTGTAGTAGTATGCAGAGACTCTTCTTAACTCTATCTGGGTGGTTTAACCCCATGAAATAAAAGGGCAATGGTCACATATGTCAGTTTGGTCCATCCTGCATTGCAGGCAGTATTCAGTGTTCACTTCCTATGAACTACTCTGAGTTTAATTGACCTAATGGTTTAACCAGCTCATTATAAGCCTCTGACAGGGCTTAATTGAAAAGGGAGACGAGGCTTTGAGAGACAGTGGTGCATTACAGCCTTGAGCGTTCCACGTTGCATTGTGTACACTCAAATCTATTTACACGTCACTTAATCCCGTACCCCTAATCCCTCCTGCCTGAGATAGCGACTGACGAGGCAAGGTAAATTAAACTGCAATCTTAATTAACATCAGCTCCCGAATGCTATTCAAACATACCTATTGATCAGACAAGCTGCCTGCTCCGTTGGCCTGTTTAAGAACAGATCAGTCAATGAAGCGGACGGATGATTTGCGTTGCAGCGTTTAAGCTCCCGGGTGTCTTGTCTGTCACTCATCCCTATCTAAACCCTTTTATCTACAGTAGGTATGTCTGATCCCTGAAGAAGTAGGCACCTCGAATCTATTATACTGCACTAGCCTGTCTCCTGTTCTGCTACCTGAGCTTCAGTTTGAGAAAGCAGTGTCTCTTAGGAGTACAATGGGTTGTCATTGCCTCTGTGATTTCTAATGTACACATTCGTGTGGAGGTTGTGGTTAGATTTTCAATTGATCATAGATGTTTCATCAGAGCTATATGATAAGCCAGAAGGTGATCGTCGTAACGTTTAAACTTTTCTATTCTGTCGAGGTTTAGTCTCTGGTTTTATGGCCTGGGTTTTTCTTCTGATGTTATGATGCAGAACCTCGGTATCTCATGCTCTGCTTGGTGGTTATTTCAGGTTCTAGCTGATGCTGTGTCCGGTCTGGTAGTTGACAAGTTCAGTGAGCTGACGGATAACTTCACATCCCCTCACGCACGACGGAAAGTCCTAGCAGGCATTGTCATGACAACAGGTACTGTTAGAATAACTTTCTTTTTTTTACTTCAACCTGATTGTTAATCTCTGACTCTCTGTCAAATCGAGAGAGCCCCGCTGGTGCTGCATGGATCACAACGGGGGGTTTCATTAGAGACTGATCACAAAAGATGTTTGTGTAATTTACATTGTGGATTAGGTATCAATTCACATTTCCTAGTTGATTTTATCACTGCATCATGAAACAAGAAGAACAAATGATACACTGTATTCAGTAGACAATGTCGTTGATATACCATTTTAAACCATTTTTGTCTCACAATCCACACATCTCACCCAGGCACCGATGTCAAGGAGGCACAAGTGATCTGTGTTTCCACGGGGACCAAGTGTATAAACGGCGAGTACATGAGCGACCGCGGCCTGGCTTTGAACGACTGCCATGCTGAGATCATTGCTCGTCGTTCCCTCCTTAGGTACCTGTACGCACAGCTGGAACACTTCCTCAGGTAAGTCACTGTAACCACGGAGACTGGGTTAGTAGAAACTGACTGGTCAACAAGACTCAAAAAAATATATTTTTACCGGAAGAAACAAATGCCAATGTAGAGAAACGGTTACCCTTTTCTTACCACGCGTCCGTCTGTCCCGTCTGTCTGTCTGTCTGTCCGTCTGCCATAGTAACAACAGAGAGGAGCAGCAGAAGTCGATATTCACGAGGTGCGAGAACAAGCAGGGCTTCCGTCTGAAGGACAACGTGCAGTTCCACCTGTACATCAGCACGTCGCCCTGCGGAGACGCACGCATCTTCTCACCCCACGAGGCTGCCTTCGAGGGTAAGACTTCTCCCTAGGTGGCTCTTCTTCTTCTTCATTTTAAACATGCTTCTTCTTATTCCCTTTCCATTTCATCCACAGATCAGGGAGACAGGCACCCTAACAGGAAGGCTCGTGGTCAGCTGAGGACCAAGATAGAGTCTGGGGAGGGGACCATCCCTGTGAAAGTCAGTAACACCATCCAGACCTGGGACGGAGTACTGCAGGGAGAGAGGCTGCTCACCATGTCCTGCAGTGACAAGATTGCCAGGTCTGTGTCTCTCTTTGACACCCCTCCTTTTTTACTTTGTCTACAGTTCGACAACCAGTCAAACTGTAACCATACAGAAGGTGTCTAGTCATTTTCATGGAATGAAGATTTACATGTGATATTCATAAAAACACCAACAATGTAAATCTACCATTTATGCCATTATTGTGAACTTTGTCCGACTTTTCACAAGTCAGAGACAGCCGCAAAGGCTTTTGCTTGAGCAAATCACATGGAGATAAAAAGGCCCAGAGAACAAGCCTTGAAGGAACAATCTAACAACCTTTACTGAGATTTTAAGTGTGTAATCAACAATATTGTTCATGATTACACACCTGCAGTTTGACGAGCTGTTACAGTTCCTAGGGCACTCCCAGCAGGGAAGCCATTTCCGTGGAGATTAATCAAAGGGCTAATCACGGCTCTAGCATAATCACACCTGTAGCACTGCTCTGTTGGCAGAATGATACACAAGTGATTGGGACTTGAGCGAGGGTAGCTAGCCTGAGGAATGCACTAATCAGAATCATTTGAATAGCATCTGACTCCAGGCAATAAACACCCTTCATCACTAAAAGTGGAGCTTAATGTTCGAAAAATAGAAAATGTCCAACTGAGAGGCTATTACATATTATTTTCTTCAACCCAGGATGCATTATCAGGTGGTGAAAAACCTGGTACAAGTAGACACTTTCAAATTCAACCTCTACGTTCAGATTGAGCAAAATGTTCAGGGTAAAATCCGAAATGTCAAGAGTTTTTAAACTTAGCCTTGGGTCTTAGTCATATCTTGCGCTCGGGAACGTCTGTGCTTTGTGGTGGTGAGACTCAAAAGGTCATGTGACTCAAAAGGTCATGTGACTCAAAAAAAAAAGCAGTGCCTCCCTATGAACACCACTTCTCGCTGCCGCCCTTCTCTCAGGTGGAACGTAGTAGGGATCCAGGGCTCTCTGATGTGTTACTTCACAGAGCCCGTCTACTTCTCCAGCATTATCCTGGGCAGCCTGTACCACGCAGACCACCTCTCCAGAGCCATGTACCAGAGGATCGCTGACATTGAGGACCTGCCTCAGACGTTCAACCTCAACCGGCCACTTCTGAGCGGTAAGGGGTCTGGCTGTCGTCTTACTCATCCTACATCCTCCTCCTACGTAGTTTATGTCAGACAACAGCCCCTGGACTGTCCTGAACAACATACAGTGCCAGTCAAAAGTTTGGACACACCTACTCGTTCAAGGGTTTTTCTTAATTTGTTCTATTTTCTACATTGTAGAATAATAGTGAAGACATCAAACCTATGAAATAACACACATGAAATCATATAGCCCTTACACTGCCTGGAGGTGTGTTGGGTCATTGTCCTGTTGGAAAACAAATGATAGTCTCACTAAGCGCAAACCAGACGGGATGACGTATCGCTGCAGAATGCTGTGGCAGCCATGCTGGTTAAGTGTGCCTTGAATCCTAAATAAATCACTAACAGTGTCACCAGCAAAGCACCATCACACCTCCTCCGTGGTACACGGTGGGAACTACTGTACACATGCAGAGATCATCCGTTCACCTACTCTGTGTCTCACAAAGAAGGTGGTCCATTGCTCGTGTTTCTTGGCCCAAGCAAGTCTCTTCTTCTTTTTGGTGTCCTTTAGTAGTGGTTTCTTTGCAGCAATTCGTCTATGAAGGCCTGATTCATGCAGTCTCCTCTGAACAGTTGATGTTGAGATGTGTCTGTTACTAAAAGTCTGTGAAGCATTTGTTTGGGCTGCCATTTCTGAGGCTGGTAACTCTAATGAACTTATCCTCTGCAGCAGAGGTAACTCTGGGTCGTCCTTTCCTGTGGCGGCCCTCATGAGAGCCAGTTTCATCATAGCGCTTGAGGGTTTTTGCGACTGCACTGAAATTTTCCACATTGACTGACCTTCATGTCTTAAAGTAATGATGGACTGTTGTTTCTCTTTGTTTATTTGAGCTGTTCTTGCCATAATATTGACTTGGTCTTTCACCAAATATGGTTATCTTCTGTATACCACCCCTACCTTGTTACAACACAACTGATTGGTTCAAACACATCAAGAAGGAAAGAAATTCCACAAAATAACTTTTACCAAGGCACACATGTTAATTGAAATGCATTACTGTTGACTACCTCAAGAAGCTGGTTGAGAGAATGCCAAAAGTGTGCAAAGCTGTCATCAAGGCACATGGTGGCTACTTTGAAGAATCTCAAATATAAAATTACCTCATGATTCCATGTGTTATTTCATAGTTTTGATGTCTTCACTATTATTCTACAATGTAAAAAAATTAAGAATAACCCTTGAATGAGTAGGTGTGTCCAAACTTTTGACAGGTACTGTATATCTCACAAAGGAATCTTTTTATGTCACTTTCTCTTCTTTGCAGGAATAAGCAACGCAGAAGCACGGCAACCGGGTAAAGCGCCTAACTTCAGTGTGAACTGGGCTGTGGGAGACCAGGGGTTGGAGGTTATCAACGCCATGACAGGCAAGGACGACTTGGGACGGCCCTCGAGGCTCTGCAAGCACGCCCTCTACAGCCGCTGGGTGCGCCTATACTGCAAGGTAGGCTACTTAACCCCCACAACACCATATATACTCTCATGTAGCTGTTGCTGTGCATGGCTGGGTAGTTGGGACTTATTATGTTCCAATAACTCAATTTAAATGGTTTAACATTCTGTTTGTTCACTTGATCGTTGAATCATTTCTTACTGTGTTTTATTCTTGTCCAATTAAAACCTCTCTCTTCCTTTTAGCTTTCACAGACTCTGAGAATCAAAGGTGCCAAACCCAGCTTGTACCATGACGCCAAACAGGCAGCGTTGGAGTACCATGCTGCCAAGCAGACTCTGACCAAGGAATTCCACAAGGCAGGACTGGGAGCCTGGGTCAAGAAGCCTATCGAACAGGACCAGTTCTCACTCCAGTCCTGAGTGGATTTTTTTTCATAGAAATAGAATAACTATGTCGTTCTAAAATTGTTGTCACGGGAGGAAGAGGGAGGCTCAGATGACGATACTACTCCTACCAGCTGTTTCGACTTTATTTGTTCTGTGTGTGGACGACACTCGCCCAACCCTTGTTCCCTCTCCTGATCACTCCACTTTTCACCGTTAAGACATTGAATTTTGTCTTGTTGTTTTTCTCAATGACTTACTGTAAAAAGCCTTGTTTTCATTATTGTTCGTGTCAACAGAATGATTGTTATCGATGTTTTGTTAGTTTAATGTCGTTCATTCCACTTACACTAGTAACCTAACGTGACATACGACAGCTGTACAACTGGAAACCTGGGATTTTTTAAACGGATTTTGTTGATTACATTTTATAAATCAATACATGCAAAAAATCAACTGAAATCAGTTGGCTATCTACAGACAAACCTTGTCTACACCCACTGTATGATTATGCCAAATATATAGAAAGCGTTCAAGCTTACCTCCCAGTAGTGGTCATAACAATAACTATTTTGCTGTCTTTTTCCTAAGTATTAGTGCTGTGCCCGTTCCTCTTGTCTTGAAGGCTGATGTCCTCTCTTGCACTTTTCATGTGCAGTCTTTTCTTTGTTTCCGCTGTGAGATGTAAAAGCATTGCACTGTCTGAGGACGATATGCTCGTTTGTTTTTGAATAGTGATAGATACGTGTGTCTTTTGATTCCAAAAATCTGATTGAGAATGCTCTCTGATAATGACATGTTTTTATCTATCTGAAGTAGGCCTAATTAACTTCTGAAAAATGTTTGATTCCTTTTTCCCTTTACAGTGAATGACGTAAATTATACTAAAGTGCATATGGCCTTTGACGTACATTTCTATGGCTATTCTTGCAGTGCGGTTATTTGCTATGCAATTGCAGAATGGCTCACACTCTTGTGGTTGCCAGACAGATGCAGTGGACTTTTATGTACTGCTTTTTTATTTGAACACACAGACAACATTTTGCTATCATCATGTAGCATTTGTTGGGAGCTTGACAAAAAAAAAAAACGACTGAAATTATTTTAGCTCATATTTAGCCATGAGTGTTGAGGTAACTTGAGCAAATTTTCTTTGTCTGTCATCATAAGCCTTACCTCACCAAAGACAATTTTTTATTTGCTTTTTGTTTCTTTAATCTGTAATGTTTGTTTTAACTAAGTTTTTGATCACTTCATTTTGATTCCTGTGTTTTATACTGCTCAATGTCATCTTTTTGGACTATTCATTTTGAAATGAATTGAAATGGATCTCTGTGTTTAACGTAGCAATTTAAAAGTATGAAACTGTAGATCATTTTGACCTGTTCTGTGTCGTTTTTAACAATTAACATGTTACCAAAAAAAGAAAATATACCCAAAATGTATTTCTAACAGGCTCGGAAATGTTCATGTACAGTACTTTATCTAAGTATACTCATTGGAATCAGACAACTCTCGTGAAAAAGCCCATTTTGTAATTTTTTTCCCCTTTTGTGTTGTCACACTTCTCATCCGCACTTGGCATGTTTTCTTATTTGTTTATTTTGAATAGAGTTGTAAAGAATCCACAAGAATCAAGGCAATTGCAGTTTTTGAAAGGGGACCAAGCACAACTTGTGATGTAAAAAAAAAAAAAATTGAACTGCATCAGAAGTGAATGGCTGGTCAACCATTGTGAATAACTTTTGATCACTCCCTCCCAACCTTTGGGTGTTATGAGGGGTCTGCTCTACGTATGTTTGCTTTCTCTGACCAAGTTGTGAGCGTTGACTGTGAACTTTGACCGGGTCTTTTGCCGTCCTGTAATGGTTCATGCACCGTTTGATTGATGTGCCCAGTCCCCTGTAGTCTCTAGAATAAGGGCCCTAATGCATGAGCTCTCGCTATAAAGCATGAGGGAAAATCAAATAAAACAAACCAGATAAACAAAAATCATACATGTAGAAAATGAGAAAAGACCTATAAATGAGAAATATAATAAATGGTAATATAGGTAGATGTTGTATATAGTTGTCTTTCTTTATTTCATACACTATTTTCTACCAAGTTCACTGCATTAAGTCATTTCTTATTTAATACAAAAAATAAATTAGATTGACAATACAATACTTTTAAAAAATGTGACAAATGTATGAAAAGTAAAAAGTGGCACTATGATGATTTTATAGAAAATAGTGTAATAGCGATGGTGTTAACACGACGCTAGGCAGCTGCTCTGTTTGCATTAAAGTAACTATCCAGTGAAAATCAACATTTAAAAGCTTATATTCTGTTTGCTCATACCCAAATAATGTTGTTGACTCGTCCTTGTAGTTGTGGACAAATAATACATTTGAGAAAACCCACTCAGTTAAACCCCATCTTAAAAAATGCTTGAAATTTGCTTGGAGAATGACATCATCCTCCTTGGCCGGGACAGGCCTGTCTGTGATTGGTCCAGCAGCTTTTTCCTTTTAACCCCCAAATTCTATGGGAGGGCGCACAAGCGGCTAGTGTTAGCAAACAGGACAGACGCCTGCCTATACAACAACTATCTCGCCAGTCACTTCTATTTCAAATGTTGTGGTTTGTAAGAGTTGGCCTGCTGGCTGTTTAGAATCGGTAAGCTAACGTTAGCTATCGAGACTAATTTAGCTAGCTGTCTAGCCAACAAGAAAGCTAGCCAAAGTAGATCCTCCACACAACAACCATCTCGCCGTTCCCTTCTATTTTAAATCCTGTGGTTTGTAGTTAAAAGTTGGATGTCAAGAGGAAACCTAGGTAGCTGTGATTGACTGATATATGTAGCAGCAGCAGTTAGTTAGCTAATTTACAGTAGCGCCTAGAAACCACAAACAAAAATACGACTCACGCTTGTAAAAAAAATCATTCTGCATTTATTGCTGTTATAGTAAAGTGAGGCTGTGCGCAGCCCTGCCCCATGTGGATTTTGTAGCTACCTTTTATATCCAAGTGTATGCTTTTTGTTGTTGTTGCCAAAACCACTCTGTTGTTTCCACTCAGGCCAAGCAGGGGCACATAGGAAATCTGCTTTTTAACATCCTTATTTATAATCTATTTAATTTATATTTTAATTAAAGGTGGACTCAGCGATATGACATATATGCAGAAAGTAAACTGCATAGTGGGTCAATTTCTGCAACAACTGAGAGCGTTGAAGCGCGAGGCTCAATTTCTCCGCTGTTTTGGTCCTGTGGCTACCACGCTTTACACAATGTGAAGCGGACCCGTGCAAAGGCGCAGATACTGTGTGAGAGCGAAGTGTTGCATCTCGCTCATCTCAATAGCTCTAGTGCTGTTTGTGGCAACGTCATTTCATTGAGTCTACCTTTAATTTTAGGTAAATATTTCATAGAAATCTGGAACGCTGGACAGAGACTTTAAATGTTATCTGGACGATCCCTAACACTATCTCCACATGAGGTGGTGCTGGGGTGCTACTTTGTGTCATATCAGCCTCTTGCACCTGTGCTTACATGAGAGCCAGATAATCTCCGCGTGGATTACCTGTCCTTTCTGCCTCAACAGGGAGCAAAACAAACAGAAAATAGAGTGAGAGAGACCTTCTCAAGAATCAGGTTCCTTGCCAATTCAGAAGTAAATGTGTGTTAGATGGAAATGTGGCAAATATGTTTTGTTTTTTGCCCATTACAGTTGTAAATTAATGAATGAATGAAAATTGACAAATGAAAGAATGATGCTGGGAAGTGGCTCTGTGTCAAGGGGAAGTGGGATTAGTGGAGAGAGCTCTTCATACTTTCCCCACTTTCATGTTGTATCTGCAAATTATGTTTCAGGAAGTTAAGTCTCTAAAAGGTGAAAAATAAAACGGTTCTCCCTTCATGACCTTGACAGTCTATTTCAGTTCATGGTATTGTAGAGACAATTCTCCAAAGTCCAAAACGATACATCAAGTTATATTATTGTAAAAGACAAGGCTTCTAAATTAACAACTGTAAATATACAGTATTATTTGGTTGTAGAATACGGTCAAAATGGAAGCTACTTTCTTGGCTTTCCAATAATATTGTGTCTATTCAATTGCACGACATTGATAATACAACATGGACATAAACTTACGTTCATATAGCTTCAATTTATATTTGTTATACCTGGTGCATACTTTTGTAACATCCTCCCCCCTTTATTTCCCACCTCCTGACTTGGATACAGTAGTGGTCCATCCTTTTGAACATCTTTTTCATTTATCACAGCTCATTTGCCCTGACAATGATGATCAACCTCCATTACCCACCTAATGGAGCGGTGGACCCAACGTACATCCAGCACTAGTCCTTAACAGATGGTAAGGAAACAGACAGAACCCTACATCAGCAGTGTTTATCCTCCCTTCCTAGCCCCAGCCCCATGCCCTGCACAATAAAAACTAAACTCGAGTTCCTAACAACATTCAGTTCCTATAGCAGCATTCCTAAGAGCAGAAGGACATCCTCATCAGCAGTATACCACCCGCACTATAACCATGCTGCTGTGTTGGCCTAATGTTAGTTTTGGGAGCATCTCATTCTCAACTGCAAATAGTGGTGATACAATGCTGACTTCTACACAGTACTTTGGTCATTGGTCAGCAAAAGAGAAAGCCGCAACAGAACGAACCAGTGTGCCATGCAAATAGCCTTAGATTAGATATCAGATGGCACATTACGCGTTGCTTAGTTGTTTGTTTCATAGAATAAGTCTCCTGAGACTTGAAGAACCGCAGCCAATGCCAGGCTTTCTGCTGAGGCTGCAGAAAGAAACACATTTATACCATCAGGCCACGTGGAACAGATGCCACTAAACTGTTTCATTTAAAATACAAGGACAGCATTAAAAGCTCTTTAGATTAATTAACTGACACAAACTGAAGATAGGCGACTTGCAGTAGAAACAATAAAATACAATAAAAAACCTGCATCATTGAAAAAAAGATTATACAATCCCCAAGTACGTCATTTTTTTTTACAAAGAAGGATGCCAAATTCTACGTTGCAGAGCTGACCTTGGCATGAGGTGATGTGAATGTCAGCTCTTGGCATTTGCAATCAGGAGGTAATTGTTTGGAGACATTACGTGGCATTTAACAACATTTCAGATAACAACATGAGGTTAATTAACTAGTTCTTTGCAAAATATCTTACACTTTTAGAAGTGTAAAAGTAAATATTTAATGAGACAACATTGTTTTTCTCGAAATTTGAAGACATTTATTTATATGGCCCAATGTCTTCTTATATGGTTGTTGGTAATGGTGGTTATCCAATATCCAGTATCCACTTCGCTCATAGGTATCATTCTATAGGGACCACCCATCTACCATGAATCATTGATCTAAGGCTGCATTTACACCAGCAGCCCAATTCGGATCTAATTCAGATTTGTTTTCACTAATTTGTCTTTTGATCAATCAGATCAGCTCGGTTCTATTCCAACAATATCAGAATTGGGCTGCCTGTGTAAACACAGCCTTATGTCAACAGGATTGGGCTACCTGTATGAACTCCAGTCTACCTTCCACAGGGAGGCAGGTGATGCCTAGAATGAATAAGGCCTACATAAATTCTCTAGCTGGATTTGAAAGCCTCACAGCATTCACACATACTCTAGGGATAACATATGGGATTTCATAGATTGTTCGGCTATGTCCAATAGTCTCAAGTGGTTGTTTACTGTATCTGGCCACTGTTCTTTTCAACACCACATTGGCCAATAAGGGAGACATCAGGTAATGTACAACATTCATATTTTTTTTTGCCTGGCCAAAAGTCTGAAAAGAAGCAGACAGAATAATTAAAAAACAGACCGTCTATTTATTCACGAGTATACTGCATGGGTGATAGTGTGGCGGCTAAGATTTGCATTTTGACCTTCTTGAGACAATTACAGGTTTGCCCTTTCTCCAGTGTGGCTGTCCAGTGACAGGAGAAAGACATCAAATGCCACCAGCTTGCACCTGCTCATGTGTAAGAGGTTGACAGATATCCTTTTAATCTCTTTCTTACTAACATTATTATCTTAGGGCAGAGTGATTTTCAAATGTCCATACTGTGTTTAGGTCTATGGAATGATGAGTAAAATTCATATCTGGAAGTCATTGGAGGCTGCTGAGAGGGGGACGGCTCATAATAATGGCTGGAAAGGAGCGAATGGAATGGAATCAAACCATGTGTTTGAACAAAAATATAAATGCAACATGTAAGGTGTTGGTCCCATGTTTCATGAGCTGAAATAAAAGATCCTAGAAATGTTCTATATGCATACAAAGCTTATTTCTCTCAAATTGTGTGCACAAATTTTGTTTGTATCAGTGTAAGTGAGCAATTCTCCTTTGCCAAGATAATCCATTCAACTGACAGGTGTGGCATATCAAGAAGCTGATTAAACAGCATTACCATTACACAGGTGCACCTTGTGCTGGGGACAATAAAATGCCACTTTAAACATTTGCAAAGTATTTGACTTTTCTCACATTTTGTTAGGTTACAGCCGTATTCTAAAATGGATTAAATCGTTTCCCCCCTCCTCAATCTACACACAGTAACCCATAATGACAAAATCTAAAACAGGTTTTTAGAAATGTTAACAAATTTCAGCAAAGTATTCAGACCCTTTACTCAGTACTTTGTTGGAGAACCTTTGGCAGCGATTACAGCCTCAAGTCTTCTTGGGTATGACACACCTGTATTTGGGGAGTTTCTCCCATTCTTCTCTGAAGATCCTCTCAAACACTGTCAGGTTGGATGGGGAGCGTCGGTGCACAGCTATTTTCAGGTCTCTCCAGAGATGTTAGATCGGGTTCAAGTCTGGGCTCTGGCTGGGCCACTCAAGGACATTCAGAGACTTGTCCCGAAGCCACTCCTGCATCGTCTTGGCTGTGTCCTAACGGTCATTGTCCTGTTGGAAGGTGAACCTTCGCCCCAGTCTGAGGTCCTGAGCACTTGTGAGCAGGTTTTCATCAATGATCTCTCTGTATTTTGCTCCATTTTATCAGAGAATCTTCTTTCTCATGGCCTGAGAGTCCTTTAGGTGCCTTTTGGCAAACTCCAAGTGGGCTGTCATGTGCCTTTTATTGAGGAGTGGCTTCCTCCCTGACCAAGGCCATTCTCCCCTGATTGCTCAGTTTGGCCAGGCAGCCAGCTCTAGGAAGAGTCTTGGTGGTTCCAAACTTCTTCCATTTAAGAATGGAGGCCACTGTGTTCTTGGGGACCTTCAATGCTGCAGACATGTTTTGGTACCCTTCCCCAGATCTGTGCCTTGACACAATCCTATCTCGGAGCTCTACGGACAATTCTTTCAACCTCATTGCTTGGTTTTTACTTTGACATGCACTGTCAACTATGGGACTACATATAGGCAGTTGTGTGCCTTTCCAAATCATGTCCAATCAATTGAATTTACCACAGGTGGACTCCAATCAAGTTGTATAAAAACCTCAAGGATGATCAATGGAAACAGGATGCACCTGAGCTCAATTTCGAGTCTCATAGCAAAGGGTCTGAATACTTTTGTAAATTTCAGTTTTACATTTTTTATACATTTGCTAACATTTCTAAAAACCTGTTTTAGCTTTGTCCTTGTGGGGTATTGTGTGTAGTTTGATGAGGGAAGAAATGTATTTAATCCATTTTAGAATAAGGCTGTAACGTAACAAAATGTGGAAAAAGGGAAGGGGTCTGAATACTTTCCTAATGCACTGTAATTGAATGTTAATTACTCTACCATAAGCCTCCTCCAATGTAATTTTTGAGAATTTGGCAGTATGTCCAACCTACCTCACAACCGCAGACCACGTGTACGGCGTTGTGTGAGTGAGTGGTTTGCTGATGTCAATGTTGTGAACAGAGTGCCCCATGGTGATGGTGGTGTTATGGTATGGGCAGGCATAAACTACGGACAACAAACATAATTGCATTTTATTGATGGCAATTTGAAGGCAGAGATAACATGACAACATCATGTTATCTCAAGACATTCACCATCAGCTGGTGAATGTCTTGTCATTCACCAGCTGCCATGACCTCATGTTTCAGCATGATAATACACGGCCTCATTTGTGCACAATATGTGCACAATTCCTGAAAGCTGAAAATGTCCCAGTTCTTCCAGGGCCTGCATACTCACCAGACATGTCACCGATTGAGTTTGTTTGGGATGCTCTGGATATACGTGTACGACAGCATTGTCCAGTTCCTGCCAATCTCCACCAATTCGCACAGCCATTGAAGAGGAGTGGGACAACATTCCATAGACCACAATCAACAGCCTGATCAACTCTATGCGAAGGAGATGTGTTGTGCTGCATGAGGAAAACAGTGGTCACACCAGATACTGACTGGTTTTCTTAAATGAACTGTAACTCAGTCAAATCTTTGAAATTGTTGCATGTTGTATTTATATTGGTGATGCCATTCCAATAATACTGCTCCAGTCATTACCACAAACCTGTCCTGCCCAATTAAGGTGCCACTAACCTCCTGTACAGACGTTTATCATTTTGAGATAATGTTATTGAGATTTATAGCAGATGGCTTTATTCAACTGAAGCAGCAAGTTTGACATATCGTGGGTCAAGATGCTCATTGCATCTTGCTTTCAATAGTAAAAATCT